>NC_136626.1:223128-372769 GCF_933228915.1 Telmatherina bonti | reverse complement strand
CTAACCCTAACCCTAACCCTAACCCTAACCCTAACCCTAACCCTAACCCTAACCCTAACCCTAACCCTAACCCTAACCCTAACCCTAACCCTAACCCTAACCCTAACCCTAACCCTAACCCTAACCCTAACCCTAACCCTAACCCTAACCCTAACCCTAACCCTAACCCTAACCCTAACCCTAACCCTAACCCTAACCCTAACCCTAACCCTAACCCTAACCCTAACCCTAACCCTAACCCTAACCCTAACCCTAACCCTAACCCTAACCCTAACCCTAACCCTAACCCTAACCCTAACCCTAACCCTAACCCTAACCCTAACCCTAACCCTAACCCTAACCCTAACCCTAACCCTAACCCTAACCCTAACCTCTAACCCTAACCCTAACCCTAACCCTAACCCTAACCCTAACCCTAACCCTAACCCTAACCCTAACCCTAACCCTAACCCTAACCCTAACCCTAACCCTAACCCTAACCCTAACCCTAACCCTAACCCTAACCCTAACCCTAACCCTAACCCTAACCCTAACCCTAACCCTAACCCTAACCCTAACCCTAACCCTAACCCTAACCCTAACCCTAACCCTAACCCTAACCCTAACCCTAACCCTAACCCTAACCCTAACCCTAACCTAACCCTAACCCTAACCCTAACCCTAACCCTAACCCTAACCCTAACCCTAACCCTAACCCTAACCCTAACCCTAACCCTAACCCTAACCCTAACCCTAACCCTAACCCTAACCCTAACCCTAACCCTAACCCTAACCCTAACCCTAACCCTAACCCTAACCCTAACCCTAACCCTAACCCTAACCCTAACCCTAACCCTAACCCTAACCCTAACCCTAACCCTAACCCTAACCCTAACCCTAACCCTAACCCTAACCCTAACCCTAACCCTAACCCTAACCCTAACCCTAACCCTAACCCTAACCCTAACCCTAACCCTAACCCTAACCCTAACCCTAACCCTAACCCTAACCCTAACCCTAACCCTAACCCTAACCCTAACCCTAACCCTAACCCTAACCCTAACCCTAACCCTAACCCTAACCCTAACCCTAACCCTAACCCTAACCCTAACCCTAACCCTAACCCTAACCCTAACCCTAACCCTAACCCTAACCCTAACCCTAACCCTAACCCTAACCCTAACCCTAACCCTAACCCTAACCCTAACCCTAACCCTAACCCTAACCCTAACCCTAACCCTAACCCTAACCCTAACCCTAACCCTAACCCTAACCCTAACCCTAACCCTAACCCTAACCCTAACCCTAACCCTAACCCTAACCCTAACCCTAACCCTAACCCTAACCCTAACCCTAACCCTAACCCTAACCCTAACCCTAACCCTAACCCTAACCCTAACCCTAACCCTAACCCTAACCCTAACCCTAACCCTAACCCTAACCCTAACCCTAACCCTAACCCTAACCCTAACCCTAACCCTAACCCTAACCCTAACCCTAACCCTAACCCTAACCCTAACCCTAACCCTAACCCTAACCCTAACCCTAACCCTAACCCTAACCCTAACCCTAACCCTAACCCTAACCCTAACCCTAACCCTAACCCTAACCCTAACCCTAACCCTAACCCTAACCCTAACCCTAACCCTAACCCTAACCCTAACCCTAACCCTAACCCTAACCCTAACCCTAACCCTAACCCTAACCCTAACCCTAACCCTAACCCTAACCCTAACCCTAACCCTAACCCTAACCCTAACCCTAACCCTAACCCTAACCCTAACCCTAACCCTAACCCTAACCCTAACCCTAACCCTAACCCTAACCCTAACCCTAACCCTAACCCTAACCCTAACCCTAACCCTAACCCTAACCCTAACCCTAACCCTAACCCTAACCCTAACCCTAACCCTAACCCTAACCCTAACCCTAACCCTAACCCTAACCCTAACCCTAACCCTAACCCTAACCCTAACCCTAACCCTAACCCTAACCCTAACCCTAACCCTAACCCTAACCCTAACCCTAACCCTAACCCTAACCCTAACCCTAACCCTAACCCTAACCCTAACCCTAACCCTAACCCTAACCCTAACCCTAACCCTAACCCTAACCCTAACCCTAACCCTAACCCTAACCCTAACCCTAACCCTAACCCTAACCCTAACCCTAACCCTAACCCTAACCCTAACCCTAACCCTAACCCTAACCCTAACCCTAACCCTAACCCTAACCCTAACCCTAACCCTAACCCTAACCCTAACCCTAACCCTAACCCTAACCCTAACCCTAACCCTAACCCTAACCCTAACCCTAACCCTAACCCTAACCCTAACCCTAACCCTAACCCTAACCCTAACCCTAACCCTAACCCTAACCCTAACCCTAACCCTAACCCTAACCCTAACCCTAACCCTAACCCTAACCCTAACCCTAACCCTAACCCTAACCCTAACCCTAACCCTAACCCTAACCCTAACCCTAACCCTAACCCTAACCCTAACCCTAACCCTAACCCTAACCCTAACCCTAACCCTAACCCTAACCCTAACCCTAACCCTAACCCTAACCCTAACCCTAACCCTAACCCTAACCCTAACCCTAACCCTAACCCTAACCCTAACCCTAACCCTAACCCTAACCCTAACCCTAACCCTAACCCTAACCCTAACCCTAACCCTAACCCTAACCCTAACCCTAACCCTAACCCTAACCCTAACCCTAACCCTAACCCTAACCCTAACCCTAACCCTAACCCTAACCCTAACCCTAACCCTAACCCTAACCCTAACCCTAACCCTAACCCTAACCCTAACCCTAACCCTAACCCTAACCCTAACCCTAACCCTAACCCTAACCCTAACCCTAACCCTAACCCTAACCCTAACCCTAACCCTAACCCTAACCCTAACCCTAACCCTAACCCTAACCCTAACCCTAACCCTAACCCTAACCCTAACCCTAACCCTAACCCTAACCCTAACCCTAACCCTAACCCTAACCCTAACCCTAACCCTAACCCTAACCCTAACCCTAACCCTAACCCTAACCCTAACCCTAACCCTAACCCTAACCCTAACCCTAACCCTAACCCTAACCCTAACCCTAACCCTAACCCTAACCCTAACCCTAACCCTAACCCTAACCCTAACCCTAACCCTAACCCTAACCCTAACCCTAACCCTAACCCTAACCCTAACCCTAACCCTAACCCTAACCCTAACCCTAACCCTAACCCTAACCCTAACCCTAACCCTAACCCTAACCCTAACCCTAACCCTAACCCTAACCCTAACCCTAACCCTAACCCTAACCCTAACCCTAACCCTAACCCTAACCCTAACCCTAACCCTAACCCTAACCCTAACCCTAACCCTAACCCTAACCCTAACCCTAACCCTAACCCTAACCCTAACCCTAACCCTAACCCTAACCCTAACCCTAACCCTAACCCTAACCCTAACCCTAACCCTAACCCTAACCCTAACCCTAACCCTAACCCTAACCCTAACCCTAACCCTAACCCTAACCCTAACCCTAACCCTAACCCTAACCCTAACCCTAACCCTAACCCTAACCCTAACCCTAACCCTAACCCTAACCCTAACCCTAACCCTAACCCTAACCCTAACCCTAACCCTAACCCTAACCCTAACCCTAACCCTAACCCTAACCCTAACCCTAACCCTAACCCTAACCCTAACCCTAACCCTAACCCTAACCCTAACCCTAACCCTAACCCTAACCCTAACCCTAACCCTAACCCTAACCCTAACCCTAACCCTAACCCTAACCCTAACCCTAACCCTAACCCTAACCCTAACCCTAACCCTAACCCTAACCCTAACCCTAACCCTAACCCTAACCCTAACCCTAACCCTAACCCTAACCCTAACCCTAACCCTAACCCTAACCCTAACCCTAACCCTAACCCTAACCCTAACCCTAACCCTAACCCTAACCCTAACCCTAACCCTAACCCTAACCCTAACCCTAACCCTAACCCTAACCCTAACCCTAACCCTAACCCTAACCCTAACCCTAACCCTAACCCTAACCCTAACCCTAACCCTAACCCTAACCCTAACCCTAACCCTAACCCTAACCCTAACCCTAACCCTAACCCTAACCCTAACCCTAACCCTAACCCTAACCCTAACCCTAACCCTAACCCTAACCCTAACCCTAACCCTAACCCTAACCCTAACCCTAACCCTAACCCTAACCCTAACCCTAACCCTAACCCTAACCCTAACCCTAACCCTAACCCTAACCCTAACCCTAACCCTAACCCTAACCCTAACCCTAACCCTAACCCTAACCCTAACCCTAACCCTAACCCTAACCCTAACCCTAACCCTAACCCTAACCCTAACCCTAACCCTAACCCTAACCCTAACCCTAACCCTAACCCTAACCCTAACCCTAACCCTAACCCTAACCCTAACCCTAACCCTAACCCTAACCCTAACCCTAACCCTAACCCTAACCCTAACCCTAACCCTAACCCTAACCCTAACCCTAACCCTAACCCTAACCCTAACCCTAACCCTAACCCTAACCCTAACACCCTAACCCTAACCCTAACCCTAACCCTAACCCTAACCCTAACCCTAACCCTAACCCTAACCCTAACCCTAACCCCTAACCCTAACCCTAACCCTAACCCTAACCCTAACCCTAACCCCTAACCCTAACCCTAACCCTAACCCTAACCCTAACCCTAACCCTAACCCCTAACCCTAACCCTAACCCTAACCCTAACCCTAACCCTAACCCTAACCCCTAACCCCTAACCCTAACCCTAACCCTAACCCTAACCCTAACCCTAACCCTAACCCCGGGTCAGTCCCTAACCTTAGATACGAATTTGGAAGTCTGCCATTTTGGCCCCTACATCGCACCAGGGGCCTTCAGGAAAATTATCAACCACATCATTGGACTCAGGGGGACCCAGACTTATTTTTAAGGGCCTTTAAAACCTAAAAAAAAAATAAAAATTATGGTGTAATTCAGAAAACTGCCACCAGATGTCACTTAACTTTGACTTTCCCCTAACCTCCAAATAAAGCCCCTAACTTCACTTCCAAATTCGTATCTATTTTGTATGCATTCAAATAGATAGGAATTTGGAATTTTTTATTTCTGGGGGCCTGGTTTGGACCAAGGGGCCTCTGGAAAACATTTGGCTCCAGGGATGCCTACACTTATTTTTGAGTGCATTTGATCCTTCAAAATATGACTAAATTTGGGATGAAATTCTGCCACCTGCCACTATGTCAATCCCCTAACATCACTTCCAAATTCATACCTATGTGAATGTATGCAAAATAGATATGAATTTGGAAGTGTTTTTTCTCTGGGGGCCTGGTTTGGACCAAGTGGTCTCTGGACAATTCTCAATCACACCTGTGGCCCCAGGGGTGCCTGCACTTGTTTTGGAGTGCATTTCACCTAAGAAAATATTGCCATCGACGTCAAGTTTTTTGGACAAACACTGGCTGGTTCTACCATATTTGGAGCCCAATGGCTCCTGTTGCAAAGACTCCAGGGCCTTTGCCCCTCTGCTGAGATTCAGCTTTGATATTCATCTTTTACACCCATTCAGATACTTGCAAGAATGGATGCAATCCCACTCCCCATGCAGGTGATGGGGGGGGACAGAGTGTAAACTTGCTTCCAAATTTATATCTATTTACAGTGAAAAACCACTGACTTCCAAAACTGTATCTACTAACGCCGACTTCCAAATTCGTATCTATTTACATTGAAAAACCACTGACTTCCAAATTCGTATCTATTTACATTGGACTTCCAAATTTGTATCTATTTACATTGAAAAACCACTGACTTCCAAAACTGTATCTGCTAACATTGACTTCCAAATTTGTATCTATTTACATTGGACTTCCAAATTTGTATCTATTTACATTGAAAAACCACTGACTTCCAATACTGTATCTATTGACTTCAAATTTTTATCTATTTACATTGAAAAACCACTGACTTCCAAAACTGTATCTACTAACGCCGACTTCCAAATTCGTATCTATTTACATTGAAAAACCACTGACTTCCAAATTCGTATCTATTTACATTGGACTTCCAAATTTGTATCTATTTACATTGAAAAACCACTGACTTCCAAAACTGTATCTGCTAACATTGACTTCTATATTTGTATCTATTTACATTGGACTTCCAAATTTGTATCTATTTACATTGAAAAACCAGACTTCCAAAACTGTATCTGCTAACATTGACTTCCAAATTCGTATCTATTTACATTGGACTTCCAAATTTGTATCTATTTACATTGAAAAACCACTGACTTCCAAAACTGTATCTACTAACGCCGACTTCCAAATTCGTATCTATTTACATTGAAAAACCACTGACTTCCAAATTCGTATCTATTTACATTGGACTTCCAAATTTGTATCTATTTACATTGGACTTCCAAATTTGTATCTATTTACATTGAAAAACCAGACTTCCAAAACTGTATCTGCTAACATTGACTTCCAAATTCGTATCTATTTACATTGGACTTCCAAATTTGTATCTATTTACATTGAAAAACCACTGACTTCCAAAACTGTATCTGCTAACATTGACTTCCAAATTCATATCTATTTACATTGGACTTCCAAATTTGTATCTATTTACATTGAAAAACCACTGACTTCCAAAACTGTATCTGCTAACATTGACTTCCAAATTCATATCTATTTACATTGGACTTCCAAATTTGTGTGTACTGACACTGGACTTCCAAATTTGTAGCTATTTACATTGATTAATATGGACTTAATTGTTAGCTATTGATATTGACTTCCCAATTTCTATTGATATTGGAATAATGTACCCTGTCCCTCTCTCCCACATAAAGTCAACAGAGAGAGGGCTCATTCAACTAAGAGTTAACATTTCAAAACAGAGAGAAGAATCACAACTGTTAAACTTGGCATAAAAAAGGTGCCATTTATTTATTGAACTGCAACACAGAAGGCAATTTTTGTTGAACTGGTGTAAGAAAGGTGGCATTTATTTATTGAACTGCAACACAGAGGGCAATTTTTGTTGAACTGGTGTAAGAAAGGTGGCATTTATTTATTGAACTGCAACACAGGGCAATTTTTGTTGAGCTGGCATAAGAAAGGTGGCATTTATTTATTGGACTGCAACACAGAGGGCAATTTTCATCGTCCTGGAACAATCGGATACAGCACCACTTGGAACACGAGGACATGGGTGCAATAGGGACACCGGATGGCTCCGATGCCGGCTGGAAGTACCGAATGGGGACTAGTTGGAAAAAAGAAGACAAAAAGGGAAAGTTTTCCATTAACACGGAAAATGCAAATTAAGATGTATTAAACCTGACTTCCAAAATTGTATCTATTTACATTGAAAAACCACTCACTTCCAAAACTGTATCTATTAACATTGACTTCCAAAATTGTATCTATTTACATTGAAAAACATTGACTTCCAAAACTGTATCTATTAACATTGACTTCCAAAATTGTATCTATTTACATTGAAAAACTAAGACTTCCAAAACTGTATCTATTAACATTGACTTCCAAAATTGTATCTATTTACATTGAAAAACTAAGACTTCCAAAACTGTATCTATTAACATTGACTTCCAAAATTGTATCTATTTACATTGACTTCCAAAACTGTATCTATTAACATTGACTTCCAAAATTGTATCTATTTACATTGAAAAACTAAGACTTCCAAAACTGTATCTATTAACATTGACTTCCAAAATTGTATCTATTTACATTGAAAAACTAAGACTTCCAAAACTGTATCTATTAACATTGACTTCCAAAATTGTATCTATTTACATTGAAAAACTAAGACTTCCAAAACTGTATCTATTAACATTGACTTCCAAAATTGTATCTATTTACATTGAAAAACTAAGACTTCCAAAACTGTATCTATTAACATTGACTTCCAAAATTGTATCTATTTACATTGAAAAACTAAGACTTCCAAAACTGTATCTATTAACATTGACTTCCAAAATTGTATCTATTTACATTGAAAAACCACTGACTTCCAAAACTGTATCTGCTAACATTGACTTCCAAAATTGTATCTATTTACATTGAAAAACTAAGACTTCCAAAACTGTATCTATTAACATTGACTTCCAACATTGTATCTATTTACATTGAAAAACTAAGACTTCCAAAACTGTATCTATTAACATTGACTTCCAAAATTGTATCTATTTACATTGAAAAACTAAGACTTCCAAAACTGTATCTATTAACATTGACTTCCAAAATTGTATCTATTTACATTGAAAAACTAAGACTTCCAAAACTGTATCTATTAACATTGACTTCCAAAATTGTATCTATTTACATTGAAAAACTAAGACTTCCAAAACTGTATCTATTAACATTGACTTCCAAAATTGTATCTATTTACATTGAAAAACTAAGACTTCCAAAACTGTATCTATTAACATTGACTTCCAAAATTGTATCTATTTACATTGAAAAACTAAGACTTCCAAAACTGTATCTATTAACATTGACTTCCAAAATTGTATCTATTTACATTGAAAAACTAAGACTTCCAAAACTGTATCTATTAACATTGACTTCCAATTTTGTATCTATTTACATGTAAAACCGCTCACTTCCAAAACTGCATTTATTAACATTGACTTCCAAAATTGTATCTATTTACATTGAAAAACTAAGACTTCCAAAACTGTATCTATTAACATTGACTTCCAAAATTGTATCTATTTACATTGAAAAACTAAGACTTCCAAAACTGTATCTATTAACATTGACTTCCAAAATTGTATCTATTTACATTGAAAAACTAAGACTTCCAAAACTGTATCTATTAACATTGACTTCCAAAATTGTATCTATTTACATTGAAAAACTAAGACTTCCAAAACTGTATCTATTAACATTGACTTCCAAAATTGTATCTATTTACATTGAAAAACTAAGACTTCCAAAACTGTATCTATTAACATTGACTTCCAAAATTGTATCTATTTACATTGAAAAACTAAGACTTCCAAAACTGTATCTATTAACATTGACTTCCAAAATTGTATCTATTTACATTGAAAAACTAAGACTTCCAAAACTGTATCTATTAACATTGACTTCCAAAATTGTATCTATTTACATTGAAAAACTAAGACTTCCAAAACTGTATCTATTAACATTGACTTCCAAAATTGTATCTATTTACATTGAAAAACTAAGACTTCCAAAACTGTATCTATTAACATTGACTTCCAAAATTGTATCTATTTACATTGAAAAACTAAGACTTCCAAAACTGTATCTATTAACATTGACTTCCAAAATTGTATCTATTTACATTGAAAAACTAAGACTTCCAAAACTGTATCTATTAACATTGACTTCCAAAATTGTATCTATTTACATGTAAAACCACTCACTTCCAAAACTGTATCTATTAACATTGACTTCCAAAATTGTATCTATTTACATTGAAAAACTAAGACTTCCAAAACTGTATCTATTAACATTGACTTCCAAAATTGTATCTATTTACATGTAAAACCACTCACTTCCAAAACTGTATCTATTAACATTGACTTCCAAAATTGTATCTATTTACATGTAAAACCACTCACTTCCAAAACTGTATCTATTAACATTGACTTCCAAAATTGTATCTATTTACATGTAAAACCACTCACTTCCAAAACTGTATCTATTAACATTGACTTCCAAAATTGTATCTATTTACATGTAAAACCACTCACTTCCAAAACTGTATCTATTAACATTGACTTCCAAAATTGTATCTATTTACATTGAAAAACTAAGACTTCCAAAACTGTATCTATTAACATTGACTTCCAAAATTGTATCTATTTACATTGAAAAACTAAGACTTCCAAAACTGTATCTATTAACATTGACTTCCAAAATTGTATCTATTTACATTGAAAAACTAAGACTTCCAAAACTGTATCTATTAACATTGACTTCCAAAATTGTATCTATTTACATTGAAAAACTAAGACTTCCAAAACTGTATCTATTAACATTGACTTCCAAAATTGTATCTATTTACATTGAAAAACTAAGACTTCCAAAACTGTATCTATTAACATTGACTTCCAAAATTGTATCTATTTACATTGAAAAACTAAGACTTCCAAAACTGTATCTATTAACATTGACTTCCAAAATTGTATCTATTTACATTGAAAAACTAAGACTTCCAAAACTGTATCTATTAACATTGACTTCCAAAATTGTATCTATTTACATGTAAAACCACTCACTTCCAAAACTGTATCTATTAACATTGACTTCCAAAATTGTATCTATTTACATTGAAAAACTAAGACTTCCAAAACTGTATCTATTAACATTGACTTCCAAAATTGTATCTATTTACATGTAAAACCACTCACTTCCAAAACTGTATCTATTAACATTGACTTCCAAAATTGTATCTATTTACATTGAAAAACTAAGACTTCCAAAACTGTATCTATTAACATTGACTTCCAAAATTGTATCTATTTACATTGAAAAACTAAGACTTCCAAAACTGTATCTATTAACATTGACTTCCAAAATTGTATCTATTTACATTGAAAAACTAAGACTTCCAAAACTGTATCTATTAACATTGACTTCCAAAATTGTATCTATTTACATTGAAAAACTAAGACTTCCAAAACTGTATCTATTAACATTGACTTCCAAAATTGTATCTATTTACATTGAAAAACTAAGACTTCCAAAACTGTATCTATTAACATTGACTTCCAAAATTGTATCTATTTACATTGAAAAACTAAGACTTCCAAAACTGTATCTATTAACATTGACTTCCAAAATTGTATCTATTTACATTGAAAAACTAAGACTTCCAAAACTGTATCTATTAACATTGACTTCCAAAATTGTATCTATTTACATGTAAAACCACTCACTTCCAAAACTGTATCTATTAACATTGACTTCCAAAATTGTATCTATTTACATTGAAAAACTAAGACTTCCAAAACTGTATCTATTAACATTGACTTCCAAAATTGTATCTATTTACATTGAAAAACTAAGACTTCCAAAACTGTATCTATTAACATTGACTTCCAAAATTGTATCTATTTACATTGAAAAACTAAGACTTCCAAAACTGTATCTATTAACATTGACTTCCAAAACTGTATCTATTAACATTGACTTCCAAAATTGTATCTATTTACATTGAAAAACTAAGACTTCCAAAACTGTATCTATTAACATTGACTTCCAAAATTGTATCTATTTACATTGAAAAACCACTCACTTCCAAAACTGTATCTATTAACATTGACTTCCAAAATTGTATCTATTTACATGTAAAACCACTCACTTCCAAAACTGTATCTATTAACATTGACTTCCAAAATTGTATCTATTTACATTGAAAAACTAAGACTTCCAAAACTGTATCTATTAACATTGACTTCCAAAATTGTATCTATTTACATTGAAAAACTAAGACTTCCAAAACTGTATCTATTAACATTGACTTCCAAAATTGTATCTATTTACATTGAAAAACTAAGACTTCCAAAACTGTATCTATTAACATTGACTTCCAAAATTGTATCTATTTACATGTAAAACCACTCACTTCCAAAACTGTATCTATTAACATTGACTTCCAAAATTGTATCTATTTACATTGAAAAACTAAGACTTCCAAAACTGTATCTATTAACATTGACTTCCAAAATTGTATCTATTTACATGTAAAACCACTCACTTCCAAAACTGTATCTATTAACATTGACTTCCAAAATTGTATCTATTTACATGTAAAACCACTCACTTCCAAAACTGTATCTATTAACATTGACTTCCAAAATTGTATCTATTTACATGTAAAACCACTCACTTCCAAAACTGTATCTATTAACATTGACTTCCAAAATTGTATCTATTTACATTGAAAAACTAAGACTTCCAAAACTGTATCTATTAACATTGACTTCCAAAATTGTATCTATTTACATTGAAAAACTAAGACTTCCAAAACTGTATCTATTAACATTGACTTCCAAAATTGTATCTATTTACATTGAAAAACTAAGACTTCCAAAACTGTATCTATTAACATTGACTTCCAAAATTGTATCTATTTACATTGAAAAACTAAGACTTCCAAAACTGTATCTATTAACATTGACTTCCAAAATTGTATCTATTTACATTGAAAAACTAAGACTTCCAAAACTGTATCTATTAACATTGACTTCCAAAATTGTATCTATTTACATTGAAAAACTAAGACTTCCAAAACTGTATCTATTAACATTGACTTCCAAAATTGTATCTATTTACATTGAAAAACTAAGACTTCCAAAACTGTATCTATTAACATTGACTTCCAAAATTGTATCTATTTACATGTAAAACCACTCACTTCCAAAACTGTATCTATTAACATTGACTTCCAAAATTGTATCTATTTACATTGAAAAACTAAGACTTCCAAAACTGTATCTATTAACATTGACTTCCAAAATTGTATCTATTTACATTGAAAAACTAAGACTTCCAAAACTGTATCTATTAACATTGACTTCCAAAATTGTATCTATTTACATTGAAAAACTAAGACTTCCAAAACTGTATCTATTAACATTGACTTCCAAAACTGTATCTATTAACATTGACTTCCAAAATTGTATCTATTTACATTGAAAAACTAAGACTTCCAAAACTGTATCTATTAACATTGACTTCCAAAATTGTATCTATTTACATTGAAAAACCACTCACTTCCAAAACTGTATCTATTAACATTGACTTCCAAAATTGTATCTATTTACATGTAAAACCACTCACTTCCAAAACTGTATCTATTAACATTGACTTCCAAAATTGTATCTATTTACATTGAAAAACTAAGACTTCCAAAACTGTATCTATTAACATTGACTTCCAAAATTGTATCTATTTACATTGAAAAACTAAGACTTCCAAAACTGTATCTATTAACATTGACTTCCAAAATTGTATCTATTTACATTGAAAAACTAAGACTTCCAAAACTGTATCTATTAACATTGACTTCCAAAATTGTATCTATTTACATGTAAAACCACTCACTTCCAAAACTGTATCTATTAACATTGACTTCCAAAATTGTATCTATTTACATTGAAAAACTAAGACTTCCAAAACTGTATCTATTAACATTGACTTCCAAAATTGTATCTATTTACATGTAAAACCACTCACTTCCAAAACTGTATCTATTAACATTGACTTCCAAAATTGTATCTATTTACATGTAAAACCACTCACTTCCAAAACTGTATCTATTAACATTGACTTCCAAAATTGTATCTATTTACATGTAAAACCACTCACTTCCAAAACTGTATCTATTAACATTGACTTCCAAAATTGTATCTATTTACATGTAAAACCACTCACTTCCAAAACTGTATCTATTAACATTGACTTCCAAAATTGTATCTATTTACATTGAAAAACTAAGACTTCCAAAACTGTATCTATTAACATTGACTTCCAAAATTGTATCTATTTACATGTAAAACCACTCACTTCCAAAACTGTATCTATTAACATTGACTTCCAAAATTGTATCTATTTACATTGAAAAACTAAGACTTCCAAAACTGTATCTATTAACATTGACTTCCAAAATTGTATCTATTTACATTGAAAAACTAAGACTTCCAAAACTGTATCTATTAACATTGACTTCCAAAATTGTATCTATTTACATTGAAAAACTAAGACTTCCAAAACTGTATCTATTAACATTGACTTCCAAAATTGTATCTATTTACATGTAAAACCACTCACTTCCAAAACTGTATCTATTAACATTGACTTCCAAAATTGTATCTATTTACATTGAAAAACTAAGACTTCCAAAACTGTATCTATTAACATTGACTTCCAAAATTGTATCTATTTACATGTAAAACCACTCACTTCCAAAACTGTATCTATTAACATTGACTTCCAAAATTGTATCTATTTACATTGAAAAACTAAGACTTCCAAAACTGTATCTATTAACATTGACTTCCAAAATTGTATCTATTTACATTGAAAAACTAAGACTTCCAAAACTGTATCTATTAACATTGACTTCCAAAATTGTATCTATTTACATTGAAAAACTAAGACTTCCAA
The DNA here is from genome assembly GCF_933228915.1 of Telmatherina bonti. Lineage (NCBI taxonomy): Eukaryota > Metazoa > Chordata > Actinopteri > Atheriniformes > Telmatherinidae > Telmatherina > Telmatherina bonti. The sequence continues at coordinate 358,577 of NC_136626.1, read as the reverse complement.
AACTGTATCTATTAACATTGACTTCCAAAATTGTATCTATTTACATTGAAAAACTAAGACTTCCAAAACTGTATCTATTAACATTGACTTCCAAAACTGTATCTATTAACATTGACTTCCAAAATTGTATCTATTTACATTGAAAAACTAAGACTTCCAAAACTGTATCTATTTACATTGAAAAACTAAGACTTCCAAAACTGTATCTATTAACATTGACTTCCAAAATTGTATCTATTTACATTGAAAAACTAAGACTTCCAAAACTGTATCTATTAACATTGACTTCCAAAATTGTATCTATTTACATTGAAAAACTAAGACTTCCAAAACTGTATCTATTAACATTGACTTCCAAAATTGTATCTATTTACATTGAAAACCGCTCACTTCCAAAACTGTATCTATTAACATTGACTTCCAAAATTGTATCTATTTACATTGAAAAACTAAGACTTCCAAAACTGTATCTATTAACATTGACTTCCAAAATTGTATCTATTTACATTGAAAAACTAAGACTTCCAAAACTGTATCTATTAACATTGACTTCCAAAATTGTATCTATTTACATTGAAAAACTAAGACTTCCAAAACTGTATCTATTAACATTGACTTCCAAAATTGTATCTATTTACATTGACTTCCAAAATTGTATCTATTTACATTGAAAAACTAAGACTTCCAAAACTGTATCTATTAACATTGACTTCCAAAATTGTATCTATTTACATTGAAAAACTAAGACTTCCAAAACTGTATCTATTAACATTGACTTCCAAAATTGTATCTATTTACATTGAAAAACTAAGACTTCCAAAACTGTATCTATTAACATTGACTTCCAAAATTGTATCTATTTACATTGAAAAACTAAGACTTCCAAAACTGTATCTATTAACATTGACTTCCAAAATTGTATCTATTTACATTGAAAAACTAAGACTTCCAAAACTGTATCTATTAACATTGACTTCCAAAATTGTATCTATTTACATTGAAAAACTAAGACTTCCAAAACTGTATCTATTAACATTGACTTCCAAAATTGTATCTATTTACATTGAAAAACTAAGACTTCCAAAACTGTATCTATTAACATTGACTTCCAAAATTGTATCTATTTACATTGAAAAACTAAGACTTCCAAAACTGTATCTATTAACATTGACTTCCAAAATTGTATCTATTTACATTGAAAAACTAAGACTTCCAAAACTGTATCTATTAACATTGACTTCCAAAATTGTATCTATTTACATTGAAAAACTAAGACTTCCAAAACTGTATCTATTAACATTGACTTCCAAAATTGTATCTATTTACATGTAAAACCACTCACTTCCAAAACTGTATCTATTAACATTGACTTCCAAAATTGTATCTATTTACATTGAAAAACTAAGACTTCCAAAACTGTATCTATTAACATTGACTTCCAAAATTGTATCTATTTACATGTAAAACCACTCACTTCCAAAACTGTATCTATTAACATTGACTTCCAAAATTGTATCTATTTACATGTAAAACCACTCACTTCCAAAACTGTATCTATTAACATTGACTTCCAAAATTGTATCTATTTACATGTAAAACCACTCACTTCCAAAACTGTATCTATTAACATTGACTTCCAAAATTGTATCTATTTACATGTAAAACCACTCACTTCCAAAACTGTATCTATTAACATTGACTTCCAAAATTGTATCTATTTACATTGAAAAACTAAGACTTCCAAAACTGTATCTATTAACATTGACTTCCAAAATTGTATCTATTTACATTGAAAAACTAAGACTTCCAAAACTGTATCTATTAACATTGACTTCCAAAATTGTATCTATTTACATTGAAAAACTAAGACTTCCAAAACTGTATCTATTAACATTGACTTCCAAAATTGTATCTATTTACATTGAAAAACTAAGACTTCCAAAACTGTATCTATTAACATTGACTTCCAAAATTGTATCTATTTACATTGAAAAACTAAGACTTCCAAAACTGTATCTATTAACATTGACTTCCAAAATTGTATCTATTTACATTGAAAAACTAAGACTTCCAAAACTGTATCTATTAACATTGACTTCCAAAATTGTATCTATTTACATTGAAAAACTAAGACTTCCAAAACTGTATCTATTAACATTGACTTCCAAAATTGTATCTATTTACATGTAAAACCACTCACTTCCAAAACTGTATCTATTAACATTGACTTCCAAAATTGTATCTATTTACATTGAAAAACTAAGACTTCCAAAACTGTATCTATTAACATTGACTTCCAAAATTGTATCTATTTACATGTAAAACCACTCACTTCCAAAACTGTATCTATTAACATTGACTTCCAAAATTGTATCTATTTACATTGAAAAACTAAGACTTCCAAAACTGTATCTATTAACATTGACTTCCAAAATTGTATCTATTTACATTGAAAAACTAAGACTTCCAAAACTGTATCTATTAACATTGACTTCCAAAATTGTATCTATTTACATTGAAAAACTAAGACTTCCAAAACTGTATCTATTAACATTGACTTCCAAAATTGTATCTATTTACATGTAAAACCACTCACTTCCAAAACTGTATCTATTAACATTGACTTCCAAAATTGTATCTATTTACATTGAAAAACTAAGACTTCCAAAACTGTATCTATTAACATTGACTTCCAAAATTGTATCTATTTACATGTAAAACCACTCACTTCCAAAACTGTATCTATTAACATTGACTTCCAAAATTGTATCTATTTACATGTAAAACCACTCACTTCCAAAACTGTATCTATTAACATTGACTTCCAAAATTGTATCTATTTACATGTAAAACCACTCACTTCCAAAACTGTATCTATTAACATTGACTTCCAAAATTGTATCTATTTACATTGAAAAACTAAGACTTCCAAAACTGTATCTATTAACATTGACTTCCAAAATTGTATCTATTTACATTGAAAAACTAAGACTTCCAAAACTGTATCTATTAACATTGACTTCCAAAATTGTATCTATTTACATTGAAAAACTAAGACTTCCAAAACTGTATCTATTAACATTGACTTCCAAAATTGTATCTATTTACATTGAAAAACTAAGACTTCCAAAACTGTATCTATTAACATTGACTTCCAAAATTGTATCTATTTACATTGAAAAACTAAGACTTCCAAAACTGTATCTATTAACATTGACTTCCAAAATTGTATCTATTTACATTGAAAAACTAAGACTTCCAAAACTGTATCTATTAACATTGACTTCCAAAATTGTATCTATTTACATTGAAAAACTAAGACTTCCAAAACTGTATCTATTAACATTGACTTCCAAAATTGTATCTATTTACATGTAAAACCACTCACTTCCAAAACTGTATCTATTAACATTGACTTCCAAAATTGTATCTATTTACATTGAAAAACTAAGACTTCCAAAACTGTATCTATTAACATTGACTTCCAAAATTGTATCTATTTACATTGAAAAACTAAGACTTCCAAAACTGTATCTATTAACATTGACTTCCAAAATTGTATCTATTTACATTGAAAAACTAAGACTTCCAAAACTGTATCTATTAACATTGACTTCCAAAACTGTATCTATTAACATTGACTTCCAAAATTGTATCTATTTACATTGAAAAACTAAGACTTCCAAAACTGTATCTATTAACATTGACTTCCAAAATTGTATCTATTTACATTGAAAAACCACTCACTTCCAAAACTGTATCTATTAACATTGACTTCCAAAATTGTATCTATTTACATGTAAAACCACTCACTTCCAAAACTGTATCTATTAACATTGACTTCCAAAATTGTATCTATTTACATTGAAAAACTAAGACTTCCAAAACTGTATCTATTAACATTGACTTCCAAAATTGTATCTATTTACATTGAAAAACTAAGACTTCCAAAACTGTATCTATTAACATTGACTTCCAAAATTGTATCTATTTACATTGAAAAACTAAGACTTCCAAAACTGTATCTATTAACATTGACTTCCAAAATTGTATCTATTTACATGTAAAACCACTCACTTCCAAAACTGTATCTATTAACATTGACTTCCAAAATTGTATCTATTTACATTGAAAAACTAAGACTTCCAAAACTGTATCTATTAACATTGACTTCCAAAATTGTATCTATTTACATGTAAAACCACTCACTTCCAAAACTGTATCTATTAACATTGACTTCCAAAATTGTATCTATTTACATGTAAAACCACTCACTTCCAAAACTGTATCTATTAACATTGACTTCCAAAATTGTATCTATTTACATGTAAAACCACTCACTTCCAAAACTGTATCTATTAACATTGACTTCCAAAATTGTATCTATTTACATGTAAAACCACTCACTTCCAAAACTGTATCTATTAACATTGACTTCCAAAATTGTATCTATTTACATTGAAAAACTAAGACTTCCAAAACTGTATCTATTAACATTGACTTCCAAAATTGTATCTATTTACATGTAAAACCACTCACTTCCAAAACTGTATCTATTAACATTGACTTCCAAAATTGTATCTATTTACATTGAAAAACTAAGACTTCCAAAACTGTATCTATTAACATTGACTTCCAAAATTGTATCTATTTACATTGAAAAACTAAGACTTCCAAAACTGTATCTATTAACATTGACTTCCAAAATTGTATCTATTTACATTGAAAAACTAAGACTTCCAAAACTGTATCTATTAACATTGACTTCCAAAATTGTATCTATTTACATGTAAAACCACTCACTTCCAAAACTGTATCTATTAACATTGACTTCCAAAATTGTATCTATTTACATTGAAAAACTAAGACTTCCAAAACTGTATCTATTAACATTGACTTCCAAAATTGTATCTATTTACATGTAAAACCACTCACTTCCAAAACTGTATCTATTAACATTGACTTCCAAAATTGTATCTATTTACATTGAAAAACTAAGACTTCCAAAACTGTATCTATTAACATTGACTTCCAAAATTGTATCTATTTACATTGAAAAACTAAGACTTCCAAAACTGTATCTATTAACATTGACTTCCAAAATTGTATCTATTTACATTGAAAAACTAAGACTTCCAAAACTGTATCTATTAACATTGACTTCCAAAATTGTATCTATTTACATTGAAAAACTAAGACTTCCAAAACTGTATCTATTAACATTGACTTCCAAAATTGTATCTATTTACATTGAAAAACTAAGACTTCCAAAACTGTATCTATTAACATTGACTTCCAAAACTGTATCTATTAACATTGACTTCCAAAATTGTATCTATTTACATTGAAAAACTAAGACTTCCAAAACTGTATCTATTTACATTGAAAAACTAAGACTTCCAAAACTGTATCTATTAACATTGACTTCCAAAATTGTATCTATTTACATTGAAAAACTAAGACTTCCAAAACTGTATCTATTAACATTGACTTCCAAAATTGTATCTATTTACATTGAAAAACTAAGACTTCCAAAACTGTATCTATTAACATTGACTTCCAAAATTGTATCTATTTACATTGAAAACCGCTCACTTCCAAAACTGTATCTATTAACATTGACTTCCAAAATTGTATCTATTTACATTGAAAAACTAAGACTTCCAAAACTGTATCTATTAACATTGACTTCCAAAATTGTATCTATTTACATTGAAAAACTAAGACTTCCAAAACTGTATCTATTAACATTGACTTCCAAAATTGTATCTATTTACATTGAAAAACTAAGACTTCCAAAACTGTATCTATTAACATTGACTTCCAAAATTGTATCTATTTACATTGACTTCCAAAATTGTATCTATTTACATTGAAAAACTAAGACTTCCAAAACTGTATCTATTAACATTGACTTCCAAAATTGTATCTATTTACATTGAAAAACTAAGACTTCCAAAACTGTATCTATTAACATTGACTTCCAAAATTGTATCTATTTACATTGAAAAACTAAGACTTCCAAAACTGTATCTATTAACATTGACTTCCAAAATTGTATCTATTTACATTGAAAAACTAAGACTTCCAAAACTGTATCTATTAACATTGACTTCCAAAATTGTATCTATTTACATTGAAAAACTAAGACTTCCAAAACTGTATCTATTAACATTGACTTCCAAAATTGTATCTATTTACATTGAAAAACTAAGACTTCCAAAACTGTATCTATTAACATTGACTTCCAAAATTGTATCTATTAACATTGACTTCCAAAATTGTATCTATTTACATTGAAAAACTAAGACTTCCAAAACTGTATCTATTTACATTGAAAAACTAAGACTTCCAAAACTGTATCTATTAACATTGACTTCCAAAATTGTATCTATTTACATTGAAAAACTAAGACTTCCAAAACTGTATCTATTAACATTGACTTCCAAAATTGTATCTATTTACATTGAAAAACTAAGACTTCCAAAACTGTATCTATTAACATTGACTTCCAAAACTGTATCTATTAACATTGACTTCCAAAACTGTATCTATTAACATTGACTTCCAAAACTGTATCTATTAACATTGACTTCCAAAATTGTATCTATTTACATTGAAAAACTAAGACTTCCAAAACTGTATCTATTAACATTGACTTCCAAAATTGTATCTATTTACATTGAAAAACTAAGACTTCCAAAACTGTATCTATTAACATTGACTTCCAAAACTGTATCTATTAACATTGACTTCCAAAATTGTATCTATTTACATTGAAAAACTAAGACTTCCAAAACTGTATCTATTAACATTGACTTCCAAAATTGTATCTATTTACATTGAAAAACTAAGACTTCCAAAACTGTATCTATTAACATTGACTTCCAATTTTGTATCTATTTACATTGAAAAACTAAGACTTCCAAAACTGCATTTATTAACATTGACTTCCAAAATTGTATCTATTGTCACTGACTTCCAAAATAACATCTATTACCATAGGTAGGGCAGATTTTTATCTGCAACACTGCTCAGATAGAAACCTAGGCAGCCAGCTAGCTCGCTAGCAACCAAAGTATGTAATGATGCAGATTCAAATCAAGGCCTTGCAGATTTCATAGCACATGCAGAGTATTTCTAAGTCACAGTTAAAGAAAACTGCACTCACCAAAGTGGATTTGTGGCCGGGTCATGTTTGACTCTACCGAGAACTTTTCCCATCTTTCTTTGACCCTCCATCCCCTGCTTTAACGACTGGAACGGGGCTGTTTGGTCGACCACCTGGCTGAACGTGGTACGGGCCCTCTTCGGGCTCATGAAGGGACTGCAGTGGTGGTGAGTTTTGTTCGGCATCAGGGCTGCTTTCGGTGGTCCACCCCTGATTCTTGGCAGAACCTTTGACCCGTCTCGGCAACGTTCTGTAGTCCGGTTGGAGGACCGGCCCTTCTGCTTCCCCAGTCTCTTCTGCATCAAACCAGTTTGACAGATCAGAAAGCGTTTTATAGCGGCACGATGGTCCAGTGGTGTTTACGGTGTCTTCCTCACCCACTTTACGATCCGGTTTAGGGCCATCCGGTTTGGTGTTGTTGTTGGCATCCCCATCAGGGGCCTGCTGTTTGGTGGTCTGGCTGGCAGCCCCCTCACTCATCTTAACCGGTTCCCGGCCCGGTTTGTCCGGACTCGTTTCCAGGCTTGTGCTCGATAAGGTGCTCGTGTTGGTCGACGAGGTATTGGGGGAGTAGGAGGAGGCAGGGGATGGTAGAGGGGTGCGCTGACTCATTAGACCTGTGGGGAAAATGGCTGGTGGGAGAACAGATTTAAGTCTTCAAAAGAACCTGTTGGCAAAGTAGCAGAGCTCAGTATCTGGAGGATGTCCGGGCCAGAACCTCTGGACATATAACTTCCAAATTCGTAAACATTGACTTCCAGATTCCTATCTATTAACATTGACTTCCAGATTCCTATCTATTAACATTGACTACCAGATTCCTATCTATTAACATTGACTACCAGATTCCTATCTATTAACATTGACTTCCAGATTCCTATCTATTAACATTGACTACCAGATTCCTATCTATTAACATTGACTACCAGATTTCTATCTTTTACAATGCCACTTCAAGTTGTCCTTGCCTGGACCCGGGAGGTGCCATAAAGGACATCTGGAGGACCTGACCCAGGAACAGAGCTCTTTTTCTGGGCATGAGGCTCTGCTCCGGGGGCCCAGAGCTCCAGGCTGAGGTGAGGAACTCTTTACCCGGGAACAGAACTCTTTTTCTGGCAGGAAGCTCTGTTTCAGGGCCTGGAGGTCCAAGCTGAGATGAGTATCTGAGTGTGAAGACACACAACTCAGCTTGGACATCCAGGGCTGTGTCTGGAGCAATCAGCAGACGAACAAAGTAGTCATAGAAAGTGTTGCAAATGGCAGGCCACATAATTAAGCTACTAGCCTGCACATGGCCTGCTCAGGCTAGCACGTGGCCTGTGGCAGCCAAACAATATGTTCAAAGTATGGAAAAACAGACAAAACTCACCTCCAATGTCGTCCTTCACGTCCAAATTATTCCTCTCAAGTCTTGTCAGGATGTCAGGGGAAGTGTTGGCAGTGTGGCCTGTCCGTCTCTGGCTCCAGACAACGTGCCGTCTTCTGCTCCTCACCATGTGCTCGGCTGACTGAAAAGGGGAAGTGCTTACTCTCCTCCAGGATGTGACCCCCCTCCCTCCTGTGTGCAGACGGGTGACTCACATTCACCACCTGCTGGTGGGAGGACAAAATGCTCTTTGCTGCAGTATTGTGAGGACCAATAGGGTGCCGATGCAGTTCAATGGGGGGCTAGAGGGGAGTGCTTCACCCAGCCCCTAACCTCACTTCCCAATTTGTATCTATTTGTATCCATTGAACAGATACAAATTTGGAAGTAGTAGTCATACTGCACCTCTTGGGCTGCTCAGAGGTCAGAAAGTACTCTTTTTTCCCCTGACAAGCTGGCATTGAGATTTTTGGAGGCCCCGGGTTTCCAGTGCAAGTGCCACAGAGGACCCGTTCCACTGCATTCTAGACCCACTAGGGCACCTCTACCAGGAACCGAGGTCCCGTGACCCCGGGCCCCTCCCCCACGATATTACCGGCCCAACTTTGGGCCCTCACATCTCGGCCCTGAGGCCCTGCGGGCCCCAGCCGAGGACAGGACTCAGAGGGACCCTGGAGCACTACGAGCCAGCATTGGTTTCATCCAAACACTCAGCTCCGTGTACGAGCTACAGGCCTGCAAAGTTTGGCCCCTGACAATTTTGGAGCCCTCTAGATCCCAAACGAAGGCCTCCAGGTCCATGGTTTTTCAGATTTTTTCTCATCTCGGGGGGCCCTACCAGGAGCCTGGGGCTTCGTGGCCCTAGGCCCCTCCCCCGCGATATTACCGGCCCAACTTTGGGCCCTCATATCTCGGCCCCGAGGCCCTGCGGGCCCCGGCCGAGGACAGGACTCAGAGGGACCCTGGAGCACTACAAGCCAGCATTGGTTTCATCCAAAAAACTCCACTCCGTGTCTGAGCTACAGGCCTGCAAAGTTTGGCCCCTGGCAACTTTGGAGCCCTCTAGATCCCAAACGAAGGCCTCCAGGGCCATGGTTTTTCAGATTTATCATCATCTCAGGGGGCCCTACCAGGAGCCTGGGGCCTCGTGGCCCTAGGCCCCTCCCCCGCGATATTACCGGCCCAACTTTGGGCCCTCATATCTCGGCCCCGAGGCCCTGCGGGCCCCGGCCGAGGACAGGACTCAGAGGGACCCTGGAGCACTACAAGCCAGCATTGGTTTCATCCAAAAAACTCCACTCCGTGTCTGAGCTACAGGCCTGCAAAGTTTGGCCCCTGGCAACTTTGGAGCCCTCTAGATCCCAAACGAAGGCCTCCAGGGCCATGGTTTTTCAGATTTATCATCATCTCAGGGGGCCCTACCAGGAGCCTGGGGCCTCGTGGCCCTAGGCCCCTCCCCCGCGATATTACCGGCCCAACTTTGGGCCCTCATATCTCGGTCCCGAGGCCCTGCGGGCCCCGGCCGAGGACAGGACTCAGAGGGACCCTGGAGCACTACAAGCCAGCATTGGTTTCATCCAAAAACTCCACTCTGTGTCTGAGCTACAGGCCTGCAAAGTTTGGCCCCTGGCAACTTTGGAGCCCTCTAGATCCCAAACGAAGGCCTCCAGGGCCATGGTTTTTCAGATTTATCATCATCTCAGGGGGCCCTACCAGGAGCCTGGGGCCTCGTGGCCCTAGGCCCCTCCCCCGCGATATTACCGGCCCAACTTTGGGCCCTCATATCTCGGTCCCGAGGCCCTGCGGGCCCCGGCCGAGGACAGGACTCAGAGGGACCCTGGAGCACTACAAGCCAGCATTGGTTCCATCCAAAAACTCCACTCCGTGTCTGAGCTACAGGCCTGCAAAGTTTGGCCCCTGGCAACTTTGGAGCCCTCTAGATCCCAAACGAAGGCCTCCAGGGCCATGGTTTTTCAGATTTATCATCATCTCAGGGGGCCCTACCAGGAGCCTGGGGCCTCGTGGCCCTAGGCCCCTCCCCCGCGATATTACCGGCCCAACTTTGGGCCCTCATATCTCGGTCCCGAGGCCCTGCGGGCCCCGGCCGAGGACAGGACTCAGAGGGACCCTGGAGCACTACAAGCCAGCATTGGTTTCATCCAAAAACTCCACTCCGTGTCTGAGCTACAGGCCTGCAAAGTTTGGCCCCTGGCAACTTTGGAGCCCTCTAGATCCCAAACGAAGGCCTCCAGGGCCATGGTTTTTCAGATTTATCATCATCTCAGGGGGCCCTACCAGGAGCCTGGGGCCTCGTGGCCCTAGGCCCCTCCCCCGCGATATTACCGGCCCAACTTTGGGCCCTCATATCTCGGTCCCGAGGCCCTGCGGGCCCCGGCCGAGGACAGGACTCAGAGGGACCCTGGAGCACTACAAGCCAGCATTGGTTTCATCCAAAAACTCCACTCCGTGTCTGAGCTACAGGCCTGCAAAGTTTGGCCCCTGGCAACTTTGGAGCCCTCTAGATCCCAAACGAAGGCCTCCAGGGCCATGGTTTTTCAGATTTATCATCATCTCAGGGGGCCCTACCAGGAGCCTGGGGCCTCGTGGCCCTAGGCCCCTCCCCCGCGATATTACCGGCCCAACTTTGGGCCCTCATATCTCGGTCCCGAGGCCCTGCGGGCCCCGGCCGAGGACAGGACTCAGAGGGACCCTGGAGCACTACAAGCCAGCATTGGTTTCATCCAAAAACTCCACTCCGTGTCTGAGCTACAGGCCTGCAAAGTTTGGCCCCTGGCAACTTTGGAGCCCTCTAGATCCCAAACGAAGGCCTCCAGGGCCATGGTTTTTCAGATTTATCATCATCTCAGGGGGCCCTACCAGGAGCCTGGGGCCTCGTGGCCCTAGGCCCCTCCCCCGCGATATTACCGGCCCAACTTTGGGCCCTCATATCTCGGTCCCGAGGCCCTGCGGGCCCCGGCCGAGGACAGGACTCAGAGGGACCCTGGAGCACTACAAGCCAGCATTGGTTTCATCCAAAAACTCCACTCCGTGTCTGAGCTACAGGCCTGCAAAGTTTGGCCCCTGGCAACTTTGGAGCCCTCTAGATCCCAAACGAAGGCCTCCAGGGCCATGGTTTTTCAGATTTATCATCATCTCAGGGGGCCCTACCAGGAGCCTGGGGCCTCGTGGCCCTAGGCCCCTCCCCCGCGATATTACCGGCCCAACTTTGGGCCCTCATATCTCGGTCCCGAGGCCCTGCGGGCCCCGGCCGAGGACAGGACTCAGAGGGACCCTGGAGCACTACAAGCCAGCATTGGTTTCATCCAAAAACTCCACTCTGTGTCTGAGCTACAGGCCTGCAAAGTTTGGCCCCTGGCAACTTTGGAGCCCTCTAGATCCCAAACGAAGGCCTCCAGGGCCATGGTTTTTCAGATTTATCATCATCTCAGGGGGCCCTACCAGGAGCCTGGGGCCTCGTGGCCCTAGGCCCCTCCCCCGCGATATTACCGGCCCAACTTTGGGCCCTCATATCTCGGTCCCGAGGCCCTGCGGGCCCCGGCCGAGGACAGGACTCAGAGGGACCCTGGAGCACTACAAGCCAGCATTGGTTTCATCCAAAAACTCCACTCCGTGTCTGAGCTACAGGCCTGCAAAGTTTGGCCCCTGGCAACTTTGGAGCCCTCTCGCTCCCAAATGAAGGACCCCAGGACCACCATTCTTGCACATTCTCTACTATCTCCTGAGACGCTCTCAGCCCCCACACATCAATGGCCCCTGGGGTCCAAATTTGAAATTGCTCTGAACCCTAGCCCTAAGTCCTCAGACTTAGAGACTCTGACACCCTTTGGAGTGCAAACCTGGGAAAAAGAAAAAATTTTGGGAGCAAGCCCGCCGGCTTAGTCTTGAAGGGGTTTCAAGCAGGCCCTGAGCAACGCCCAACAGTGGCATCCCCATCCAGAAAGACCCCTCCGGCTCCGAGCTGGGGGCCCCCAAAGTTGCAATTTTTCACAATTTTGGGGGCCCCTCCTGGAAAAACCAACATATCCAGCAGAATTTTTTTTTCTCATTCCGTGCCCTCTGATAGAGCCCTCTCAGGGCCCGAAAAAAAATTGGCCCTAACCACTGATAAATTTTGAGCTAATGGCACCTGGGGCCCCTGGGGGTCCCAAGGGCCCCTGAGGGTCCCTTTCACTGCCAGATCTACTCTGGGGGGTCCCAAGAGGACCCTCAAAAAAAACCCTGTCAAAATCGTACCCCGGGACCCTTAAACACCCCTCTTCAAGTTTCCTTCTACATTCATTCATTTATTGGTGGACACTGACACCTACAGGCCAAAAAAATTCATTGCAACTTTTACTTCCAAGTTATGAATTTGGAAGTAAAAAATGAATGGGATAGATACAAATGTGGTACTTTCTTCCAGATTCAATGTTAAGTCTATGGACGCCCCCTAACCCTAACCCTAACCCTAACCCTAACCCTAACCCTAACCCTAACCCTAACCCTAATAACTAGAAACTGAACCAAGAGACCAAAAAATACTTACCAATGTTGAGCAATGGAAAAAGAACCTGAAAAAAGAGAAAATTCTCACCCAAAACAACAAAACTCACCTTATACTGACCAAAATAATAAATATTGCACTTCCTAAAAACAAAAAAAGCAAGTCCAACACAATCATAATATGCTCCTTGTTGAACCACACAGAGTCATAATGGCCGAAACACCCTGTGATCCCGAAGTCCACTACTGATGATGTGTCCTAAGTGACATACCTTCCTACGATTGGGACAACTAAGGTAAAAGAAAACCAATTTTAATAGCCAGAAACTGAACCAAGAGACCAAAAATACTTACCAATGTTGAGCAATGGAAAAAGAACCTGAAACAAGAGAAAATACTCACCCAAAACAACAAAACTCACCTTATACTGAATATTGCACTTCTTAAAAACAAAAAAAAGCAAATCCATCACAATCATAATATGCTCCTTGTTGAACCACACAGAGAAATGGAGCCCAGAGTGACAAGCGACGGCCCGTGCATTGCCTTTGGCTCCCTACTCAAACTGTTTCGGTTAATAAACTGACTCAGGGGGAGTCATCGAGAAATACTCCAATCCCTAACCAGCCTGAGCCTTTCGGACTACCAAGTTCCTTTTACTCTAAGGTGGTTCAATAGTCCAAACTGATAAAACACCTCCTCCAACCCCTTGTTCTCCAGAGTCGAGGGGATGGTAGGATACAGGGTATGCCTAATCCGGCACGGTGATGGTTGATAGATGTAACCACATCTCCCACCACTGATCCCTGTCTCTGCTTGAACAACCTCGACTTCAACTCTTCTCTCACTTTTTCCTCTCTACACCTCCTCCAACCCCTTGTTTCTTCACAGAGTCGAGGGGATGGCAGGATGCAGGGTATGCCTAATCCGGCACGGTGATGGTTGATAGATGTAACCACATCTCCCACCACTGATCCCTGTCTCTGCTTGAACAACCTCGACTCCAACTCTTCTCTCACTTTTTCCCCTCTACACCTCCTCCAACCCCTTGTTTCTTCACAGAGTCGAGGGGATGGCAGGATGCAGGGTATGCCTAATCCGGCACGGTGATGGTTGATAGATGTAACCACATCTCCCACCACTGATCCCTGTCTCTGCTTGAACACCTCGACCTCAACACTTCTCACACTTTCTCCTCTCTGCTCCCCATTCCAGATTAACGATCCCAAAAACATCATCTGTGAAGAAAGGCAGAACCAATATCTTCAGCCCTGCTTGGGCAGATCGGAGTAACCTTACGGTGTCAACAACCGATCTGTTTACTGAAGGGTTCCGAGCAGGGAGTAAGTATGCGGCCCCCCTGGATTCCGACTCCAGGAACAGCACGCAGGGTGTGGTGGTCCAGGGCATCAGGACCTGAAACGTAGCCCAGTCTTCTATGAGGTTTAGCCTCACCCATACACAGCCCATTTACACCACACACGACACCCATTTGACCCTTTCCCTAAACCCCTAAGGGCACGGGGGGCCGTAACGACCTGAGGGCACACGGAAGGCAACAGCTTGCTGGGGCTGGTCCAAACTGCTTTTCGGGGGGGCCCCTCAATCCCCAAAAGGGCAAAAACTAATTGGACTCCTTCAAATTGTCAAACTCCCCCTAAAATGGCCATCCCCTAGCTCGTCACCCTAAAATTTACTATCTTGCCCAATAAGGTTTTCCTAACCCTAACCAATTCCACCCTCATAACTCACCTTTTAGAACTTACCCAATAATGTTTTCCTAACCCTAACCCTAGCTCACCTTTTTAGAACTTACTACCTTGCCGATAATGTTTTCCTAACCCTAACCAATTCAACCCTCATAGCCCAACCTTTTAGAACTAACTACCTTGCCCAATAATTCTTTCCTAACCCTAACCAACTCCACCCTCATAACTCACCTTTTTGGAACTAACTACCTGGCCCGATAAACCTTTCCTAACCCTAACCCTAACCAACTCCACCCTAATAAACTTTTCTAGAACTTACAACCTTACCCTGCAATACTTTCCTAAACCTAACAAACTTTCATCAATTAGTTACCTTAGTAACGTTTGCATAACCCTAAGTACTCATCCTTGTGCAAACTAAGAAAAAGACACATAGAATGTGTATTTGAAAGACTTTAAAGCAACACAAGAAGATGTGTAACTTTAAAACAACTCTAACCCCAATTGGCGATTGGACACACTCCGGGGCTTGATCAACCTCGGCAGGGCCTTCCTTGGGGGAGGGTGTCTAGTGATAATGGCCGAAACACCCTGTGATCCCGAGGTCCACTACTGATGATGTGTCCTAAAACTAAGGTAAAAGAAAACCAATTTTAATAGCTAGAAACTGAACCAAGAGACCAAAAAATACTTAACCAATGTTGAGCAATGGAAAAAGAACCTGAAAAAAGAAAAGATACTCACCCAAAACAACAAAACTTACCTTATACTGACCAAAATAATAAACAATATGCTCCTTGTTGAACCACACAGAGTGATAATGGCCGAAACACCCTGTGATCTCGAGGTCCACTACTGAGGATGTGTCCTAAAACTAAGGTAAAAGAAAACCAATTTTAATAACTAGAAACTGAACCAAGAGACCAAAAAATACTTACCAATGTTGAGCAATGGAAAAAGAACCTGAAAAAAGAGAAAATTCTCACCCAAAACAACAAAACTCACCTTATACTGACCAAAATAATAAATATTGCACTTCCTAAAAACAAAAAAAGCAAGTCCAACACAATCATAATATGCTCCTTGTTGAACCACACAGAGTCATAATGGCCGAAACACCCTGTGATCCCGAAGTCCACTACTGATGATGTGTCCTAAGTGACATACCTTCCTACGATTGGGACAACTAAGGTAAAAGAAAACCAATTTTAATAGCCAGAAACTGAACCAAGAGACCAAAAATACTTACCAATGTTGAGCAATGGAAAAAGAACCTGAAACAAGAGAAAATACTCACCCAAAACAACAAAACTCACCTTATACTGAATATTGCACTTCTTAAAAACAAAAAAAAGCAAATCCATCACAATCATAATATGCTCCTTGTTGAACCACACAGAGAAATGGAGCCCAGAGTGACAAGCGACGGCCCGTGCATTGCCTTTGGCTCCCTACTCAAACTGTTTCGGTTAATAAACTGACTCAGGGGGAGTCATCGAGAAATACTCCAATCCCTAACCAGCCTGAGCCTTTCGGACTACCAAGTTCCTTTTACTCTAAGGTGGTTCAATAGTCCAAACTGATAAAACACCTCCTCCAACCCCTTGTTCTCCAGAGTCGAGGGGATGGTAGGATACAGGGTATGCCTAATCCGGCACGGTGATGGTTGATAGATGTAACCACATCTCCCACCACTGATCCCTGTCTCTGCTTGAACAACCTCGACTTCAACTCTTCTCTCACTTTTTCCTCTCTACACCTCCTCCAACCCCTTGTTTCTTCACAGAGTCGAGGGGATGGCAGGATGCAGGGTATGCCTAATCCGGCACGGTGATGGTTGATAGATGTAACCACATCTCCCACCACTGATCCCTGTCTCTGCTTGAACAACCTCGACTCCAACTCTTCTCTCACTTTTTCCCCTCTACACCTCCTCCAACCCCTTGTTTCTTCACAGAGTCGAGGGGATGGCAGGATGCAGGGTATGCCTAATCCGGCACGGTGATGGTTGATAGATGTAACCACATCTCCCACCACTGATCCCTGTCTCTGCTTGAACACCTCGACCTCAACACTTCTCACACTTTCTCCTCTCTGCTCCCCATTCCAGATTAACGATCCCAAAAACATCATCTGTGAAGAAAGGCAGAACCAATATCTTCAGCCCTGCTTGGGCAGATCGGAGTAACCTTACGGTGTCAACAACCGATCTGTTTACTGAAGGGTTCCGAGCAGGGAGTAAGTATGCGGCCCCCCTGGATTCCGACTCCAGGAACAGCACGCAGGGTGTGGTGGTCCAGGGCATCAGGACCTGAAACGTAGCCCAGTCTTCTATGAGGTTTAGCCTCACCCATACACAGCCCATTTACACCACACACGACACCCATTTGACCCTTTCCCTAAACCCCTAAGGGCACGGGGGGCCGTAACGACCTGAGGGCACACGGAAGGCAACAGCTTGCTGGGGCTGGTCCAAACTGCTTTTCGGGGGGGCCCCTCAATCCCCAAAAGGGCAAAAACTAATTGGACTCCTTCAAATTGTCAAACTCCCCCTAAAATGGCCATCCCCTAGCTCGTCACCCTAAAATTTACTATCTTGCCCAATAAGGTTTTCCTAACCCTAACCAATTCCACCCTCATAACTCACCTTTTAGAACTTACCCAATAATGTTTTCCTAACCCTAACCCTAGCTCACCTTTTTAGAACTTACTACCTTGCCGATAATGTTTTCCTAACCCTAACCAATTCAACCCTCATAGCCCAACCTTTTAGAACTAACTACCTTGCCCAATAATTCTTTCCTAACCCTAACCAACTCCACCCTCATAACTCACCTTTTTGGAACTAACTACCTGGCCCGATAAACCTTTCCTAACCCTAACCCTAACCAACTCCACCCTAATAAACTTTTCTAGAACTTACAACCTTACCCTGCAATACTTTCCTAAACCTAACAAACTTTCATCAATTAGTTACCTTAGTAACGTTTGCATAACCCTAAGTACTCATCCTTGTGCAAACTAAGAAAAAGACACATAGAATGTGTATTTGAAAGACTTTAAAGCAACACAAGAAGATGTGTAACTTTAAAACAACTCTAACCCCAATTGGCGATTGGACACACTCCGGGGCTTGATCAACCTCGGCAGGGCCTTCCTTGGGGGAGGGTGTCTAGTGATAATGGCCGAAACACCCTGTGATCCCGAGGTCCACTACTGATGATGTGTCCTAAAACTAAGGTAAAAGAAAACCAATTTTAATAGCTAGAAACTGAACCAAGAGACCAAAAAATACTTAACCAATGTTGAGCAATGGAAAAAGAACCTGAAAAAAGAAAAGATACTCACCCAAAACAACAAAACTTACCTTATACTGACCAAAATAATAAACAATATGCTCCTTGTTGAACCACACAGAGTGATAATGGCCGAAACACCCTGTGATCTCGAGGTCCACTACTGAGGATGTGTCCTAAAACTAAGGTAAAAGAAAACCAATTTTAATAACTAGAAACTGAACCAAGAGACCAAAAAATACTTACCAATGTTGAGCAATGGAAAAAGAACCTGAAAAAAGAGAAAATTCTCACCCAAAACAACAAAACTCACCTTATACTGACCAAAATAATAAATATTGCACTTCCTAAAAACAAAAAAAGCAAGTCCAACACAATCATAATATGCTCCTTGTTGAACCACACAGAGTCATAATGGCCGAAACACCCTGTGATCCCGAAGTCCACTACTGATGATGTGTCCTAAGTGACATACCTTCCTACGATTGGGACAACTAAGGTAAAAGAAAACCAATTTTAATAGCCAGAAACTGAACCAAGAGACCAAAAATACTTACCAATGTTGAGCAATGGAAAAAGAACCTGAAACAAGAGAAAATACTCACCCAAAACAACAAAACTCACCTTATACTGAATATTGCACTTCTTAAAAACAAAAAAAAGCAAATCCATCACAATCATAATATGCTCCTTGTTGAACCACACAGAGAAATGGAGCCCAGAGTGACAAGCGACGGCCCGTGCATTGCCTTTGGCTCCCTACTCAAACTGTTTCGGTTAATAAACTGACTCAGGGGGAGTCATCGAGAAATACTCCAATCCCTAACCCTAACCCTAACCCTAACCCTAACCCTACCCCTAACCCTAACCCTAACCCTAACCCTAACCCTAACCCTAACCCTAACCCTAACCCGTGCCAGGGACCGGCTCCAGTCCGGGAGGTGGCTGCTGAGTCCATCTTGAGACCACATAAGCCCCAACCAGGGAAAAACCCTAACCCTAACCCTAGGGGACATAACCCTAACCCTAACCCTAGGGGAAGGAACCCTAACCCTAATAGTCTCCCGAAATTAAAAACCTAAATTAAGGACAACAGAAACTAAATACAGAAAGAAACTAAATGATGAAACCTAAAGGAAGGATATAAAAGGAACACAAATATGAGAGTCCAGTCACTTTGCCATAGCCTGAGGAAGGACAAATAGTCTCCGAAACGTAGCTACAAAGGCAAAGCACCAACGCCAATTCGGCCGGCATCGAGCCTCATTAGAGGAAAGGGACAACATCGGGGAGGGACGTGAGAGCCCAATTTTTTTCTGGCCACTCCTGGACCAGGAGTTGGTCCCTAGGACAGTGCATGCACCTGGGATACTTACCTGGGTTACTTACCTGGGTTGGTCCCTGGGTTACTTACCTGAACCTAACTCGCCCGTGCCAGGGACCGGCTCCAGTCCGGGAGGTGGCTGCTGAGTCCATCTTGAGACCACATAAGCCCCAACCAGGGAAAAACCCTAACCCTAACCCTAGGGGACATAACCCTAACCCTAACCCTAGGGGAAGGAACCCTAACCCTAATAGTCTCCCGAAATTAAAAACCTAAATTAAGGACAACAGAAACTAAATACAGAAAGAAACTAAATGATGAAACCTAAAGGAAGGATATAAAAGGAACACAAATATGAGAGTCCAGTCACTTTGCCATAGCCTGAGGAAGGACAAATAGTCTCCGAAACGTAGCTACAAAGGCAAAGCACCAACGCCAATTCGGCCGGCATCGAGCCTCATTAGAGGAAAGGGACAACATCGGGGAGGGACGTGAGAGCCCAATTTTTTTCTGGCCACTCCTGGACCAGGAGTTGGTCCCTAGGACAGTGCATGCACCTGGGATACTTACCTGGGTTACTTACCTGGGTTGGTCCCTGGGTTACTTACCTGAACCTAACTCGCCCGTGCCAGGGACCGGCTCCAGTCCGGGAGGTGGCTGCTGAGTCCATCTTGAGACCACATAAGCCCCAACCAGGGAAAAACCCTAACCCTAACCCTAGGGGACATAACCCTAACCCTAACCCTAGGGGAAGGAACCCTAACCCTAATAGTCTCCCGAAATTAAAAACCTAAATTAAGGACAACAGAAACTAAATACAGAAAGAAACTAAATGATGAAACCTAAAGGAAGGATATAAAAGGAACACAAATATGAGAGTCCAGTCACTTTGCCATAGCCTGAGGAAGGACAAATAGTCTCCGAAACGTAGCTACAAAGGCAAAGCACCAACGCCAATTCGGCCGGCATCGAGCCTCATTAGAGGAAAGGGACAACATCGGGGAGGGACGTGAGAGCCCAATTTTTTTCTGGCCACTCCTGGACCAGGAGTTGGTCCCTAGGACAGTGCATGCACCTGGGATACTTACCTGGGTTACTTACCTGGGTTGGTCCCTGGGTTACTTACCTGAACCTAACTCGCCCGTGCCAGGGACCGGCTCCAGTCCGGGAGGTGGCTGCTGAGTCCATCTTGAGACCACATAAGCCCCAACCAGGGAAAAACCCTAACCCTAACCCTAGGGGACATAACCCTAACCCTAACCCTAGGGGAAGGAACCCTAACCCTAATAGTCTCCCGAAATTAAAAACCTAAATTAAGGACAACAGAAACTAAATACAGAAAGAAACTAAATGATGAAACCTAAAGGAAGGATATAAAAGGAACACAAATATGAGAGTCCAGTCACTTTGCCATAGCCTGAGGAAGGACAAATAGTCTCCGAAACGTAGCTACAAAGGCAAAGCACCAACGCCAATTCGGCCGGCATCGAGCCTCATTAGAGGAAAGGGACAACATCGGGGAGGGACGTGAGAGCCCAATTTTTTTCTGGCCACTCCTGGACCAGGAGTTGGTCCCTAGGACAGTGCATGCACCTGGGATACTTACCTGGGTTACTTACCTGGGTTGGTCCCTGGGTTACTTACCTGAACCTAACTCGCCCGTGCCAGGGACCGGCTCCAGTCCGGGAGGTGGCTGCTGAGTCCATCTTGAGACCACATAAGCCCCAACCAGGGAAAAACCCTAACCCTAACCCTAGGGGACATAACCCTAACCCTAACCCTAGGGGAAGGAACCCTAACCCTAATAGTCTCCCGAAATTAAAAACCTAAATTAAGGACAACAGAAACTAAATACAGAAAGAAACTAAATGATGAAACCTAAAGGAAGGATATAAAAGGAACACAAATATGAGAGTCCAGTCACTTTGCCATAGCCTGAGGAAGGACAAATAGTCTCCGAAACGTAGCTACAAAGGCAAAGCACCAACGCCAATTCGGCCGGCATCGAGCCTCATTAGAGGAAAGGGACAACATCGGGGAGGGACGTGAGAGCCCAATTTTTTTCTGGCCACTCCTGGACCAGGAGTTGGTCCCTAGGACAGTGCATGCACCTGGGATACTTACCTGGGTTACTTACCTGGGTTGGTCCCTGGGTTACTTACCTGAACCTAACTCGCCCGTGCCAGGGACCGGCTCCAGTCCGGGAGGTGGCTGCTGAGTCCATCTTGAGACCACATAAGCCCCAACCAGGGAAAAACCCTAACCCTAACCCTAGGGGACATAACCCTAACCCTAACCCTAGGGGAAGGAACCCTAACCCTAATAGTCTCCCGAAATTAAAAACCTAAATTAAGGACAACAGAAACTAAATACAGAAAGAAACTAAATGATGAAACCTAAAGGAAGGATATAAAAGGAACACAAATATGAGAGTCCAGTCACTTTGCCATAGCCTGAGGAAGGACAAATAGTCTCCGAAACGTAGCTACAAAGGCAAAGCACCAACGCCAATTCGGCCGGCATCGAGCCTCATTAGAGGAAAGGGACAACATCGGGGAGGGACGTGAGAGCCCAATTTTTTTCTGGCCACTCCTGGACCAGGAGTTGGTCCCTAGGACAGTGCATGCACCTGGGATACTTACCTGGGTTACTTACCTGGGTTGGTCCCTGGGTTACTTACCTGAACCTAACTCGCCCGTGCCAGGGACCGGCTCCAGTCCGGGAGGTGGCTGCTGAGTCCATCTTGAGACCACATAAGCCCCAACCAGGGAAAAACCCTAACCCTAACCCTAGGGGACATAACCCTAACCCTAACCCTAGGGGAAGGAACCCTAACCCTAATAGTCTCCCGAAATTAAAAACCTAAATTAAGGACAACAGAAACTAAATACAGAAAGAAACTAAATGATGAAACCTAAAGGAAGGATATAAAAGGAACACAAATATGAGAGTCCAGTCACTTTGCCATAGCCTGAGGAAGGACAAATAGTCTCCGAAACGTAGCTACAAAGGCAAAGCACCAACGCCAATTCGGCCGGCATCGAGCCTCATTAGAGGAAAGGGACAACATCGGGGAGGGACGTGAGAGCCCAATTTTTTTCTGGCCACTCCTGGACCAGGAGTTGGTCCCTAGGACAGTGCATGCACCTGGGATACTTACCTGGGTTACTTACCTGGGTTGGTCCCTGGGTTACTTACCTGAACCTAACTCGCCCGTGCCAGGGACCGGCTCCAGTCCGGGAGGTGGCTGCTGAGTCCATCTTGAGACCACATAAGCCCCAACCAGGGAAAAACCCTAACCCTAACCCTAGGGGACATAACCCTAACCCTAACCCTAGGGGAAGGAACCCTAACCCTAATAGTCTCCCGAAATTAAAAACCTAAATTAAGGACAACAGAAACTAAATACAGAAAGAAACTAAATGATGAAACCTAAAGGAAGGATATAAAAGGAACACAAATATGAGAGTCCAGTCACTTTGCCATAGCCTGAGGAAGGACAAATAGTCTCCGAAACGTAGCTACAAAGGCAAAGCACCAACGCCAATTCGGCCGGCATCGAGCCTCATTAGAGGAAAGGGACAACATCGGGGAGGGACGTGAGAGCCCAATTTTTTTCTGGCCACTCCTGGACCAGGAGTTGGTCCCTAGGACAGTGCATGCACCTGGGATACTTACCTGGGTTACTTACCTGGGTTGGTCCCTGGGTTACTTACCTGAACCTAACTCGCCCGTGCCAGGGACCGGCTCCAGTCCGGGAGGTGGCTGCTGAGTCCATCTTGAGACCACATAAGCCCCAACCAGGGAAAAACCCTAACCCTAACCCTAGGGGACATAACCCTAACCCTAACCCTAGGGGAAGGAACCCTAACCCTAATAGTCTCCCGAAATTAAAAACCTAAATTAAGGACAACAGAAACTAAATACAGAAAGAAACTAAATGATGAAACCTAAAGGAAGGATATAAAAGGAACACAAATATGAGAGTCCAGTCACTTTGCCATAGCCTGAGGAAGGACAAATAGTCTCCGAAACGTAGCTACAAAGGCAAAGCACCAACGCCAATTCGGCCGGCATCGAGCCTCATTAGAGGAAAGGGACAACATCGGGGAGGGACGTGAGAGCCCAATTTTTTTCTGGCCACTCCTGGACCAGGAGTTGGTCCCTAGGACAGTGCATGCACCTGGGATACTTACCTGGGTTACTTACCTGGGTTGGTCCCTGGGTTACTTACCTGAACCTAACTCGCCCGTGCCAGGGACCGGCTCCAGTCCGGGAGGTGGCTGCTGAGTCCATCTTGAGACCACATAAGCCCCAACCAGGGAAAAACCCTAACCCTAACCCTAGGGGACATAACCCTAACCCTAACCCTAGGGGAAGGAACCCTAACCCTAATAGTCTCCCGAAATTAAAAACCTAAATTAAGGACAACAGAAACTAAATACAGAAAGAAACTAAATGATGAAACCTAAAGGAAGGATATAAAAGGAACACAAATATGAGAGTCCAGTCACTTTGCCATAGCCTGAGGAAGGACAAATAGTCTCCGAAACGTAGCTACAAAGGCAAAGCACCAACGCCAATTCGGCCGGCATCGAGCCTCATTAGAGGAAAGGGACAACATCGGGGAGGGACGTGAGAGCCCAATTTTTTTCTGGCCACTCCTGGACCAGGAGTTGGTCCCTAGGACAGTGCATGCACCTGGGATACTTACCTGGGTTACTTACCTGGGTTGGTCCCTGGGTTACTTACCTGAACCTAACTCGCCCGTGCCAGGGACCGGCTCCAGTCCGGGAGGTGGCTGCTGAGTCCATCTTGAGACCACATAAGCCCCAACCAGGGAAAAACCCTAACCCTAACCCTAGGGGACATAACCCTAACCCTAACCCTAGGGGAAGGAACCCTAACCCTAATAGTCTCCCGAAATTAAAAACCTAAATTAAGGACAACAGAAACTAAATACAGAAAGAAACTAAATGATGAAACCTAAAGGAAGGATATAAAAGGAACACAAATATGAGAGTCCAGTCACTTTGCCATAGCCTGAGGAAGGACAAATAGTCTCCGAAACGTAGCTACAAAGGCAAAGCACCAACGCCAATTCGGCCGGCATCGAGCCTCATTAGAGGAAAGGGACAACATCGGGGAGGGACGTGAGAGCCCAATTTTTTTCTGGCCACTCCTGGACCAGGAGTTGGTCCCTAGGACAGTGCATGCACCTGGGATACTTACCTGGGTTACTTACCTGGGTTGGTCCCTGGGTTACTTACCTGAACCTAACCCCCTAACCCTAACCCTAACCCTAACCCTAACCCCTAACCCTAACCCTAACCCTAACCCCCTAACCCTAACCCTAACCCTAACCCCTAACCCTAACCCTAACCCTAACCCTAACCCCCTAACCCTAACCCTAACCCTAACCCCTAACCCTAACCCTAACCCTAACCCTAACCCCTAACCCTAACCCTAACCCTAACCCTAACCCAACCCCAACCTCCCGCCTTCCTTCCCTTTCTCTTCCACCCCCACACACTCTCTTGACCTACCGCCCCCCTTCTCTAACCCTAACCCTAACCCACCCCTTCCATCCATCCCTAACCCCAACCTCCCACCTTCCTTCCCTTTCTCCTCCACCCCCACACACTCTCTTGACCTACCACCCCCCTTCTCTAACCCTAACCATTCCCCACCCCTTCAATCCATCCCTGACCCCAACCCCCTCCCTTTCCTCCCTCTCTTTTCCTTCCCCACACACTCCCCTGACCTACCTTCCCCCTTTTCTAACCCTAACCACTCCCCACCCCCTTCTTGCTCCCCTAACCCCCTCCCGTCCCTACCTCTCCTTTCCATGCCCCAACACTCCCCTGACCTGCCTCCCTCTTCAAACCTTAACCATCCCCCACCCCCTTCTTCCTCCCCTAACCCTAACCCTTCCCTACCTTTTCTTTCCATCCCCCAACACTCCCCTGACCTGCCCCCCTCTTCTAACCCTAACCACCCCCCACCCCTTTCTTCCTCTCCTAACCCCGTGCCTTCCTTACCTCTCCTTTCCATCCCCCAACACTCCCCTGATCAGGCCCCCTCTTCTAGTCCTAACCATTCCTCGCTCCCTCTTTCCTCCCCCAACCCCAATTATTCCCCTCCTTTACCTTCTCTATCTGTGCACCTTACCACTGACCCCTTCCTTGCAGAACCTGACCTGGACCCATCCCACTCCCCAACACAACCTACCCCTATTGCCCTCACCCTTACTAGCTGCTCCCCAGCACAAGGGATCGGCCCCATCCCTCAGCACTCCACCTCCCCGCTCAAACTTCTTCCGTTTGTCAGCACCTTCTCTCACAGATTCACAACCCTTCACAAAACTATTAAGTCCCACTTCCAGGACCTGAGACTCCAATATCCACCAGTCCATAATTATAGATTCATCACAGCCTATAGGAAAAACTCAAATCTCCAAAACATTCTGGTTCACTCAGCTTTCACTGAAAATAGAAAAACGGCCCCCACACAATATGAGCACTTATACATTTCTCGTAAATTTATTTCCAACCCCCATAGTGGCAAAAGTCTACCCGTATCTCTCACCCATTCCTTGCAATCTAGAAATACAGTCTATGCCATCATCTGCACAGTCTGCAATAAACTTTACATAGGGGAAACCCGACATTCCATCCTCACCCGTCTCAAACAGCACCTGTACAACATTGGGGAAGGTAGACTATCCACCCCCTTAGTCAATCATTTTCAGCTACACCCAGTTCACAATCTCAGAATCTCCGGCTTGGAATCTAATGACAGATGGTCTACATACCAACGGAAAAGAGCAGAAAAACACTGGATCCACACACTAGCAACACTCACCCCACACGGACTGAACCTAGCATCATAACATCTTCTGATATCTCCATTACTTCAACGGTGCCTTCCTTTGGTCATTCCTTTTTTCTCCTCTCAGCATTTCTTTCTCCTCCACTTTGCCCCTCCCCTCAGGGGTGGACATCTCCCGCTGCGCCGGGGGACCAAAACATCCCCTCTGGTGCACCTGGGAGAGGTCCACCCCACATTCTCCCTTCCCCCCCCTTTTTTTTTTTTTTTTTTTTTTTTTTTTTTTTTTTTTTTTTCTTTCTTTCAGTACAGCTCTCTGGGGCAGGTGTCCTCCACTGTGCCGGGGGATTGAACCAGGTCCCTCTGGCTCACCTGGCGGGCACCTGCCCCATTTGGCCAACAACATTGCTCCCTTACCACAATCACTCACATTACAATTCCTCTCCCCTTCTTTACAGATAAAACATTGTTTATTTCTTTTGATGCAGTGCCCCCCCTTTTCTTTCGGTGCGGCTCTCTGGGGCGGGCTTCCGCCACGGTGCCGGGGGATCGAACCAGGTCCCTCTGGCTCTCTTGGCGGGCGCCCGCCCCATTCTGCCACCAACATGGTCAACAGCTCCACCTATTAAATATCCACCACTACACAACTACTACAACCCTTGCAATAATTTCCAAGTCAGTAGGCCAGTGCCATAAACCATAAACATGGTAACCCTGAACCCCAACCCCAACCCCAACCCTAACCTAGCCCGTGCCACTGACTTGGACCTGGTTCATAGCACTATTTATCATCTTTTCCATAAATAGAAACCTCAACTCCTGTATATTCTACCTGAAAGTTCTGGATCCATGCCTCTCAGTTTAATAACCTTGACAGTGATGAATGTCTTTCCCACTGTGCCATCAGCTTCCTTTCCCCCCCCCCCCCACCCAAACCTTTTTTTTTTTTTTTTTTTTTTTTTTTTTTTTTTTTTTTTTTTTTTTTTTTTTTGTCGTCACCTATAACCTCCACCATCCTGGATTTTTCCAAAATTGTTCTTCCTCACTTCCCCCCCCCCCTTTTTTTTCCTTTTTTTTGAGGGGGAGGGCATCCCATGCCAGGCATGGGGATCGATCCAGTCCTGCCCGCTTGGCAGGCGGATGTCTTCCCCATCTTACCACGTGCATTGCTGATTGAGTATACATCTCCAAATTACCATTTTCCGTTCCAATCCCCCCCCTTTTTTCCCAAAACCCCCCCTCCCCCCCCTTTTTTCCTTTTTAACCAATCCCTCCCCACCATTTTCCCTCCAAAATTCAAACTGGTTCAATTATCCTATGGCCTTCTTGCCTGAACCACGGCTCCGCCCGGGAATTCTTCCTCCTCCAATCATCATAGTTCGGGGATGGGTATCACTATGATTTCCCATCCCTGGGCTATATATATCAGTTACTGAGGCCAGCATTCCCTTTAATACCTCTGATGAAGCAGCATCTCTGCGAAACGTCAGGTTTCACACTGCTCAACTGACCCTCACCCTTGGTTTTTTATAGCCTTTTAGTGTGTTTCACCACACACTATTTTAAATTGTTTTAATACTTTGTTTTTACCAGTTTTTTACCTTTTTTAATTAATAAAGATAGTTTTTAATTGCTAGTGGGGGTTTCGGCCTCCTTGGGCCCCCAGGCTCCTCCCTGTGGGATCTACATCTGCCTCACTAATCCTCTTTTGAGTATCAGTCTGCTGCAATAGCCTACAACCATCAGCCATCAACTCCATCTACGACCTGGAATGTTGACCCGACCAAAAGAGGACAACGCACCGACTCCGTGCTAAGGTAGGCCACCCCCTAGCAACTAACATGTTTTTTTCCAGGACCAGGGCAGGCCAGGTGAGCAGTGGGGGGACCAATGCTCGGCCTCAGACACACTCACCACCAACACGACGCGAACCACTGTTACCACCACCACCGCTCATGTCACTACACCCAAACCCCCACTCACACTCTAGTACAGTGAATAGATACCATCAGAAAAATACTTACCATCACCAACATTCCTCGTCACACCATCTTAGACATACCATACACACACCCTATCAAACACTTGACCCAGCCACACGAAACATCACCAAACAATACTTCAAACTCATCCAGGCAGTTCACCACAAAGAAATCATAGACACTTCCATTACATCCCAAACATTCCCTGTAGGAATGATGCGTCAGGTCCATAAACTCACGGATTTCATTAAACCATCTACGCCCTGCGAAGCCACTCAAGCTAAGGTAAAACAAAACACAACAGTATGGATGCGTAACAATATGACTATATTACATGAACATTATACTTCTGTCATCTCATCCCTGATAGACACACCACGGAACCCACTAGCCCTCCAGATAGCCATCAGCTGGGCTAGGAAACGATACTACACTCGCCTTACATCTGCAACCATAAAAACAGTAGAAGACATTCTCAACATTCACCCTGCGGACACACAACCTGTAATCAACACTGCGCACACATTACCGGATCCACCTCATAACCCAGCAGTTTCTAGGATTATATCCAACCCACCACCTCCTCTCCGCACAGGCACCCGCTCAGACAGACCCCTCACCCCCATTTTGGAAGAGGAGGAAGAATTCCCGGCACTCCCACGAGCAAAAATTCCCCATAAACTGTCCCTATATCTTGGCCCCAAACCAACCCTCACAGAGGATTTCACCCGCCATTTTAGACAAACAGAACTGGATCAGAACCCATTATCTCGACCCACAGCCCTGACAGATCTCCCCAGATGCTCCTCCCATCACCTCTCACCCATAGCGAAGTTAAAGCCACCTCAGGACCATACTGATACAGTTAAGGCCCCACGGCAGACCCCATCACATCAATTACCCATATATAGGGAGACCTCTCAAAGCCTCCCTCACCAGACCATCAACCCTACCAGACCCAGAATTACAGCAACATCTCCCCCAGTTCCTTCCATGCCACAGGCTTCTACACCCCTACCCCAGAGACCTAGGCGCCTCACATTCTCTTTACATACACAGAAACCGCCTGAGTCTACCTATTTGGATCCAGAACTTTCTCCCATCTCCCCCGCAACCAACCACATTACAGTACTTACACCTTCTTCATCTGTAAACTGCTCTTTTCCGCCATCTTCTGTTCCACAGCCCAATAACCAGGAACCACAGCCAGACTCCAACCATTCCTTTATCACAGAGCCAACTAGGGCCCGGACGGTTGCAGCCCAGGTCCATGAAAGGTCCACAAAACAGGTTAAATTCATACAGAATCAAATCTTGGACACCATTTCATTGTCAAAATCCACCCCTTCTGTAATATCTAATGTTTCCACAACAGCTAATGATCTCATCTCCTTTGATTCACCCCCAACAGAGGTGGCGGAGGGCCGGATGACTGTGCATGGGCAAACAGATTCCCGGGGCTACAACAACCGCAGGGGAGGGGAAACACATATGATGATTGGGCCCATGAAGGTCAGAATGACCACCCATGCCCACTCTGAACCCTCCCCTGCGACTAGCCCTGGTCCTGTCCCAGTGCCCAGTCGGACTGCCCCTGCCTCCTCTGGCCCCTCCCACACTGTTCAACCCGTGCCGGACCTGGCCGGCAACCGCCCGGGCCCCCCCATTTTACAGTCCACACTACTTTCCTCCCCTCCAAAATTCAAAACAACAACACACTTGGCCAGACCCCACAGGAAGCTACAGGACTGGTCCTTCAGGGTGAGGAGGCCTGTAGTCTTCCTGGGGGACTCCAATATTAAACGGATTCCATATTACACCAACCCCAACCTTCAACTGGACAGTTATCCCGGAGCAAACCTCTATCATTTCGTAAAGATATGTGAAAAGACAGTACCCAATCCAGCCACCAAAATTGTAATATTTTCCATAGGAATTAACAACAAGGATCAGGACCCTAAACAAACATCTATAAAACAGCTTAAAGCTCTCTACAAACAGGCACAGTCTACCTTCCCCAATGCAGATATCTACTTCCCAATACTTAACTTTTCACCTCACCTTACAGACAGACAACAGGAAAACCTCAAGCTAATCAACAATACCATTGCAACCCACTTTCCGTTCTTGGCTGAAATTCCCCACGATACATTCCAGACTGCCGACGACAATATCCACTGGACTACCGCAACTGCCCAAGCCATCTTCCAGCACTGGTGCAAACAGCTAAATTTATAGATACTTCCCAAACCAATCCGGTCACTATTCATGCTCACACTTCACAGTCTGATATACGGCATTTCTTTCCACCCCAAAAACCCACCCACCAGGGCACCGTCGTTACCCCCCATCCAACAACTCCAGTCTCAACCAATACAGTCTCAAACAGGACCCCACCCCTTGCACCCCTCAATTTAGGATGGGATTCCACTTCAACAGTCTTGAATTTGTCAAAATTATTCACCCCTTCATCCACTCAGGTCTCCGTCCTGGAAAGGGGACTTTCTTTTATTCCCAAACCTAAGCACGCAGACTGGGAGGAACTTCAGAGGGACCTCCATAAATATCACAGGCGCTTGAAAATCATTGATCACTTCCACAAATCAGCTAATAGCAATAAAACTCTGTTCACATCACCATCCACCTGGGAACCAGCCTTATCCCAGGTCAACAAAGCCATCCAAACTCTCATTCTATCTGACAGGCAGTCATTTCATTCGTACCACCCCCAAAGGGACATCCCGGATAATTTGACACCCCATGAGCGGAGAGCTCTGAAAGAGCTTTCCCATAACCCCAACATAATCATAAAACCGGCAGATAAAGGTTCTAAAATTGTTATTTTAGATAGACAACAATACCTTTTCGAAGCCAATAGACAACTCACGGATTCAAAATACTATAAACCCATCACAGAAACCGTACAATTACACGCCCAGTCACAAATCAGAAGCATCATTCATTCCCTCTATCAGCGCAAACTCATCACAGCCAAACAGAGGGATTATCTATTTGGACCGGATCAACCACGCCCCCGACAGTTTTACCTTCTACCAAAAATCCATAAAGACCCCTCCACTTGGACCATTCCCTCTGAGGTTCCTCCCGGCCGTCCCATTGTCTCGGACTGTGGTAGCTCCACTTACAACATCTCTCAGTACATAGACCACTTTTTAGGCCCCCTCTCCACAAAACATCCCAGTTATATAAAGGACACCTATCATTTTCTCAACATAATCAGACCCATGGCGGTCCCAAATAAGGCCTTCTTGTTTACCCTGGATATTGATAGCCTTTACACAAACATAAATACTCAACACGGCCTACAAACCATTCATTCTATTTTCCACAGATACCCAGACCACAATAGACCAGACAGACATATTTTGGACCTCCTCAAAATTTGTCTTACCAACAACGACTTCACGTTCAATAATAAACTATACTTACAGATTCATGGGACCGCCATGGGCCAAAGATTTGCACCTTCATATGCAAACATCTACATGAGTGAGTGGGAGCGAGGAGCACTCGCCAAGTGTCCCCATAAACCTCTGCTCTTTCTTAGATTTCTAGATGATATCATAGGTATATGGCATCATGACATTTCTCTCTTCCAACAGTTTTTGGACATCCTCAATAACCATCATCCATCCATCAAACTCAAATCCACCATTGATCCCCACCAAGTTAATTTTCTTGACACTACAGTATATTTCGAACCCTCCAATAATTCATACAATCGCCTATTTACAAAAGTTTTCTTCAAGGCTACGGACACACATGCACTTCTCCATAAATCCAGTTATCATCCCAAACACACCTTCCGGGGTATCATCAAATCTCAGATCATCCGTTTTCACCGCATCTGTTCCAAACCCTCGGATTTCTCACACGCCACTCAAACTCTCTTCAAAGCCCTCAGACACAGAGGCTATTCCAAACGGTTTCTGCGAAAAATAAAAAACGCCACTTTGGCAGCACTCGCTCCCACTCACTCTCCCAACTCTTCACAACACTCATACCCCCCCAGGGGGAGGCAACCACTACCTAACGATTCCACACCCTTTTCCACTAACCCCAACCATTTCCCATCCCTTTTCTCCGTCCCTAACCCTAAGCCCCTCCCTCTCTTTTCCACTCCCACACACTCTGCTGACCCATCGTCCCTCTTCTCCAACCCCAACCCCAACCTCCCGCCTTCCTTCCCTTTCTCTTCCACCCCCACACACTCTCTTGACCTACCGCCCCCCTTCTCTAACCCTAACCCTAACCCACCCCTTCCATCCATCCCTAACCCCAACCTCCTGCCTTCCTTTCCTTTCTCTTCCACCCCCACACACTCTCTTGACCTACCGCCCCCCTTCTCTAACCCTAACCCTAACCCACCCCTTCCATCCATCCCCAACCCCAACCTCCCGCCTTCCTTCCCTTTCTCTTCCACCCCCACACACTCTCTTGACCTACCGCCCCCCTTCTCTAACCCTAACCCTAACCCACCCCTTCCATCCATCCCTAACCCCAACCTCCCACCTTCCTTCCCTTTCTCCTCCACCCCCACACACTCTCTTGACCTACCACCCCCCTTCTCTAACCCTAACCATTCCCCACCCCTTCAATCCATCCCTGACCCCAACCCCCTCCCTTTCCTCCCTCTCTTTTCCTTCCCCACACACTCCCCTGACCTACCTTCCCCCTTTTCTAACCCTAACCACTCCCCACCCCCTTCTTGCTCCCCTAACCCCCTCCCGTCCCTACCTCTCCTTTCCATGCCCCAACACTCCCCTGACCTGCCTCCCTCTTCAAACCTTAACCATCCCCCACCCCCTTCTTCCTCCCCTAACCCTAACCCCCCTTAGCACTTGCGCACGGTCGGCCGTACAAATGCAATCCCTTTGAATGGGGAAAAGGGAGGGTTTTTGGACACCACAAAACTTTGCTTGCAGCGGCCCCCGTAGGTCCTAAAAATCGAACGAGGGGGTCTACGCGTGCGTCTCGCTCCCGCGCACGCGTTGGTCACTCGACCTCGCCCGAGGGTCGAACGGTCAGGGAGTTAAAAATAAAAAACTGATCACCGACCGTCTCCAGTAGCACGCGAAATACCCCAGGGGGCATACTTCCAAAGGGCTCAGAGGTGGACGCTTTGACACCCCCCATTACTTCCCATTCAATTTTCGGGGTGGACGCCGGAGCCCACTTGCAATCCCCCAGTATTGCCAGGTCAAAGGGATTGGAAGTGGACAGTTTGTCCACTTCCAATCCCTTTTAATGGCAATACAAAGGGATTGCCGGTGGACATTTCGTACACTGGCAATCCCTTTTAAGGGCATTACAAAGGGATTGCCGGTGGACATTTCGTACACTGGCAATCCCTTTTAAGGGCATTACAAAGGGATTGCCGGTGGACATTTCGTACACTGGCAATCCCTTTTAAGGGCAATACAAAGGGATTGCCGGTGGACATTTCGTACACTGGCAATCCCTTTTAAGGGCATTACAAAGGGATTGCCGGTGGACATTTCGTACACCGGCAATCCCTTTTAATGGTGGAAATCTACCTCAAATCAAGAGAACGGGGCCCCTGGTGTACAGTGTGTCCACCTGCAATCCTTTTTTAATGGTGGAAACCAGTCCGACTATGAATGCAGAGGGATTGCCATTGTACAAAGTGTCCACTTGCAATCCCTTTTAATGGTGGAAATCCATCCGACTATGAATAGAGAGGGATTGCCATTGTACAAAGTGGCCATTGGCAACCCCATATCATGGAAAGGGATTGAAAGTGGACACTTTGTCCACTTCCAATCCCTCTCTATTCATAGTCGGACGGCTTTCCGCCACGATAAGGGATTGAAAGTGGACACTTTGTCCACTTCCAATCCCTTCGGTGTGTGAAATAACCGCAAACTTAATAGAAAGGGATTGGAAGTGGACAGAGTGTCCACTTCCAATCCCTTTCAATGGCGGAAATCCCTCCGACTATGAATGGAGAGGGATTGCCATTGTACAAAGTGTCCATTGGCAATCCCTTATAATGGATAGGGATTGAAAGTGGACAGAGTGTCCACTTCCAATCCCTTTCAATGGTGGAAATCCCTCCGACTATGAATGGAGAGGGATTGCCATTGTACAGATTGTCCAATGGCAATCCCTTATAATGGCAATAGAAAGGGATTGCCATTGTACAGAGTGTCCAATGGCAATCCCTTATAATGGCAATAGAAAGGGATTGGAAGTGGACACTTTGTCCACTTCCAAGCCCTCTCTATTCATAGACGGACGGCTTTCCACCATGATAAGGGATTGAACGTGGACACTTTGTCCACTTCCAATCCCTTCTGTTGGTGGACATAACCTCAAACTTAATAGAAAGGGATTGAAGGTGGACAGAGTGTCCACTTCCAATCCCTTTCAATGGTGGAAATCCCTCCGACTATGAATGGAGAGGGATTGCCATTGTACAGATTGTCCAATGGCAATCCCTTATAATGGCAATAGAAAGGGATTGCCATTGTACAGATTGTCCATTGGCAATCCCTCTCTATTCATAGACGGACGGCTTTCCACCATGATAAGGGATTGAAAGTGGACACTTTGTCCACTTCCAATCCCTTCTGTGTATGGAAATAACTTCAAACATAATAGAAAGGGATTGGAAGTGGACAGAGTGTCCACTTCCAATCCCTTTCAATGGTGGAAATCCCTCCAACTATGAATGGAGAGGGATTGCCATTGTACAGATTGTCCAATGGCAATCCCTTATAATGGCAATAGAAAGGGATTGCCATTGTACAGAGTGTCCAATGGCAATCCCCTATAATGGCAATAGAAAGGGATTGGAAGTGGACACTTTGTCCACTTCCAATCCCTTCTGTGTATGGAAATAACTTCAAACATAATAGAAAGGGATTGAAATTGGACAACGTGTCCACTTCCAATTCCTTCTTTTGGTGGACATAACCTCAAACTTAATAGAAAGGGATTGGAAGTGGACAGAGTGTCCACTTCCAATCCCTTTCAATGGTGGAAATCCATCCGACTATGAATGGAGAGGGATTGCCATTGTACAGATTGTCCAATTGCAATCCCTTATAATGGCAATAGAAAGGGATTGCCATTGTACAGATTGTCCAATGGCAATCCCTCTCTATTCATAGACGGACGGCTTTCCACCATGATAAGGGATTGAAAGTGGACACTTTGTCCACTTCCAATCCCTTCTGTGTATGGAAATAACTTCAAACATAATAGAAAGGGATCGGAAGTGGACAGAGTGTCCACTTCCAATCCCTTTCAATGGTGGAAATCCCTCCGACTATGAATGGAGAGGGATTGCCATTGTACAGATTGTCCAATGGCAATCCCTTATAATGGCAATAGAAAGGGATTGCCATTGTACAGAGTGTCCAATGGCAATCCCTTATAATGGCAATAGAAAGGGATTGGAAGTGGACACTTCGTCCACTTCCAATCCCTCTCTATTCATAGACGGACGGCTTTCCACCATGATAAGGGATTGAAAGTGGACACTTTGTCCACTTCCAATCCCTTCTGTGTATGGAAATAACTTCAAACATAATAGAAAAGGATTGAAATTGGACAACGTGTCCACTTCCAATCCCTTCTGTTGGTGGACATAACCTCAAACTTAATAGAAAGGGATTGGAAGTGGACAGAGTGTCCACTTCCAATCCCTTTCAATGGTGGAAATCCCTCCGACTATGAATGGAGAGGGATTGCCATTGTACAGATTGTCCAATGGCAATCCCTTATAATGGCAATAGAAAGGGATTGCCATTGTACAGAGTGTCCAATGGCAATCCCTTTTAATGGCCATAGAAAGGGATTGGAAGTGGACACTTTGTCCACTTCCAATCCCTCTCTATTCATAGACGGACGGCTTTCCACCATGATAAGGGATTGAAAGTGGACACTTTGTCCACTTCCAATCCCTTCTGTGTATGGAAATAACTTCAAACATAATAGAAAGGGATTGAAATTGGACAACGTGTCCACTTCCAATCCCTTCTGTTGGTGGACATAACCTCAAACTTAATAGAAAGGGATTGAAAGTGGACAGAGTGTCCACTTCCAATCCCTTTCAATGGTGGAAATCCCTCCGACTATGAATGGAGAGGGATTGCCATTGTACAGATTGTCCAATGGCAATCCCTTATAATGGCAATAGAAAGGGATTGCCATTTTACAGAGTGTCCAATGGCAATCCCTTTTAATGGCCATAGAAAGGGATTGGAAGTGGACACTTTGTCCACTTCCAATCCCTCTCTATTCATAGACGGACGGCTTTCAACCATGATAAGGGATTGAAAGTGGACACTTTGTCCACTTCCAATCCCTTCTGTGTATGGAAATAACTTCAAACATAATAGAAAGGGATTGAAATTGGACAACGTGTCCACTTCCAATCCCTTCTGTTGGTGGACATAACCTCAAACTTAATAGAAAGGGATTGAAAGTGGACAGAGTGTCCACTTCCAATCCCTTTCAATGGTGGAAATCCCTCCGACTATGAATGGAGAGGGATTGCCATTGTACAGATTGTCCAATGGCAATCCCTTATAATGTCAATAGAAAGGGATTGCCATTGTACAGATTGTCCAATGGCAATCCCTCTCTATTCATAGACGGACGGCTTTCCACCATGATAAGGGATTGAAAGTGGACACTTTGTCCACTTCCAATCCCTTCTGTGTATGGAAATAACTTCAAACATAATAGAAAGGGATTGGAAGTGGACAGAGTGTCCACTTCCAATCCCTTTCAATGGTGGAAATCCCTCCGACTATGAATGGAGAGGGATTGCCATTGTACAGATTGTCCAATGGCAATCCCTTATAATGGCAATAGAAAGGGATTGCCATTGTACAGATTGTCCAATGGCAATCCCTCTCTATTTATAGACGGACGGCTTTCCACCATGATAAGGGATTGAAAGTGGACACTTTGTCCACTTCCAATCCCTTCTGTGTATGGAAATAACTTCAAACATAATAGAAAGGGATTGAAATTGGACAACGTGTCCACTTCCAATCCCTTCTGTTGGTGGACATAACCTCAAACTTAATAGAAAGGGATTGAAAGTGGACAGAGTGTCCACTTCCAATCCCTTTCAATGGTGGAAATCCCTCCGACTATGAATGGAGAGGGATTGCCATTGTACAGATTGTCCAATGGCAATCCCTCTCTATTTATAGACGGACGGCTTTCCACCATGATAAGGGATTGAAAGTGGACAAAGTGTCCACTTCCAATCCCTTCTGTGTATGGAAATAACTTCAAACATAATAGAAAGGGATTGAAATTGGACAACGTGTCCACTTCCAATCCCTTCTGTTGGTGGACATAACCTCAAACTTAATAGAAAGGGATTGAAAGTGGACAGAGTGTCCACTTCCAATCCCTTTCTATGGTGGAAATCCCTCCGACTATGAATGGAGAGGGATTGCCATTGTACAGATTGTCCAATGGCAATCCCTTATAATGGCAATAGAAAGGGATTGCCATTGTACAGATTGTCCAATGGCAATCCCTCTCTATTCATAGACGGACGGCTTTCCACCATGATAAGGGATTGAAAGTGGACACTTTGTCCACTTCCAATCCCTTCTGTGTATGGAAATAACTTCAAACATAATAGAAAGGGATTGAAATTGGACAACGTGTCCACTTCCAATCCCTTCTGTTGGTGGACATAACCTCAAACTTAATAGAAAGGGATTGGAAGTGGACAGAGTGTCCACTTCCAATCCCTTTCAATGGTGGAAATCCCTCCGACTATGAATGGAGAGGGATTGCCATTGTACAGATTGTCCAATGGCAATCCCTTATAATGTCAATGGAAAGGGATTGCCATTGTACAGAGTGTCCAATGGCAATCCCTTTTAATGGCCATAGAAAGGGATTGGAAGTGGACACTTTGTCCACTTCCAATCCCTCTCTATTCATAGACGGACGGCTTTCTACCATGATAAGGGATTGAAAGTGGACACTTTGTCCACTTCCAATCCCTTCTGTTGGTGGAAATAACCTCAAACTTAATAGAAAGGGATTGGAAGTGGACAGAGTGTCCACTTCCAATCCCTTTCAATGGTGGAAATCAATCCGACTATGAATGGAGAGGGATTGCCATTGTACAGATTGTCCATTGGCAATCCCTTATAATGGCAATAGAAAGGAATTGGAAGTGGACAGAGTGTCCACTTCCAATCCCTTTCAATGGTGGAAATCCATCCGACTATGAATGGAGAGGGATTGCCATTGTACAAAGTGTCCATTGGCAATCCCTTATAATGGCAATAGAAAGGGATTGCCATTGTACAGAGTGTCCAATGGCAATCCCTTATAATGGCAATAGAAAGGGATTGGAAGTCGACACTTTGTCCACTTCCAATCCCTCTCTATTCATAGACGGACGGCTTTCCACCATGATAAGGGATTGAAAGTGGACACTTTGTCCACTTCCAATCCCTTCTGTGTATGGAAATAACTTCAAACATAATAGAAAGGGATTGAAATTGGACAACGTGTCCACTTCCAATCCCTTCTGTTGGTGGACATAACCTCAAAGTTAATAGAAAGGGATTGGAAGTGGACAGAGTGTCCACTTGCAATCCATTTCAATGGCAGAAATCCATCCGACTATGAATGGAGAGGGATTGCCATTGTACAGATTGTCCAATGGCAATCCCTCTCTATTCATAGACGGACGGCTTTCCACCATGATAAGGGATTGAAAGTGGACACTTTGTCCACTTCCAATCCCTTCTGTGTATGGAAATAACTTCAAACATAATAGAAAGGGATTGAAATTGGACAACGTGTCCACTTCCAATTCCTTCTTTTGGTGGACATAACCTCAAACTTAATAGAAAGGGATTGAAAGTGGACAGAGTGTCCACTTCCAATCCCTTTCTATGGTGGAAATCCATCCGACTATGAATGGAGAGGGATTGCCATTGTACAGATTGTCCAATGGCAATCCCTCTCTATTCATAGACGGACGGCTTTCCACCATGATAAGGGATTGAAAGTGGACACTTTGTCCACTTCCAATCCCTTCTGTGTATGGAAATAACTTCAAACATAATAGAAAGGGATTGGAAGTGGACAGAGTGTCCACTTCCAATCCCTTTCAATGGTGGAAATCCCTCCGACTATGAATGGAGAGGGATTGCCATTGTACAGATTGTCCAATGGCAATCCCTTATAATGGCAATAGAAAGGGATTGCCATTGTACAGAGTGTCCAATGGCAATCCCTCTCTATTCATAGACAGACGGCTTTCCACCATGATAAGGGATTGAAAGTGGACACTTTGTCCACTTCCAATCCCTTCTGTGTGTGAAATAAGCTCAAACTTAATAGAAAGGGATTGGAAGTGGACAGAGTGTCCACTTCCAATCCCTTTCAATGGTGGAAATCCATCCGACTATGAATGGAGAGGGATTGCCATTGGACACTCTGTACAATGGCAATCCCTTTTAATGGCCATAGAAAGGGATTGGAAGTGGACACTTTGTCCACTTCCAATCCCTCTCTATTCATAGACGGACGGCTTTCCACCATGATAAGGGATTGAAAGTGGACACTTTGTCCACTTCCAATCCCTTCTGTTGGTGGAAATAACTTCAAACATAATAGAAAAGGATTGAAATTGGACAACGTGTCCACTTCCAATCCCTTCTGTTGGTGGACATAACCTCAAACTTAATAGAAAGGGATTGGAAGTGGACAGAGTGTCCACTTCCAATCCCTTTCAATGGTGGAAATCCCTCCGACTATGAATGGAGAGGGATTGCCATTGTACAGATTGTCCAATGGCAATCCCTTATAATGGCAATAGAAAGGGATTGCCATTGTACAGATTGTCCAATGGCAATCCCTTATAATGGCAATAGAAAGGGATTGCCATTGTACAGATTGTCCATTGGCAATCCCTCTCTATTCATAGACGGACGGCTTTCCACCATGATAAGGGATTGAAAGTGGACACTTTGTCCACTTCCAATCCCTTCTGTGTATGGAAATAACTTCAAACATAATAGAAAAGGATTGAAATTGGACAACGTGTCCACTTCCAATCCCTTCTGTTGGTGGACATAACCTCAAACTTAATAGAAAGGGATTGGAAGTGGACAGAGTGTCCACTTCCAATCCCTTTCAATGGTGGAAATCCCTCCGACTATGAATGGAGAGGGATTGCCATTGTACAGATTGTCCAATGGCAATCCCTTATAATGGCAATAGAAAGGGATTGCCATTGTACAGATTGTCCAATGGCAATCCCTTATAATGTCAATAGAAAGGGATTGCCATTGTACAGAGTGTCCAATGGCAATCCCTTTTAATGGCCATAGAAAGGGATTGGAAGTGGACACTTTGTCCACTTCCAATCCCTCTCTATTCATAGACGGACGGCTTTCCACCATGATGAGGGATTGAAAGTGGACACTTTGTCCACTTCCAATCCCTTCTGTGTATGGAAATAACTTCAAACATAATAGAAAAGGATTGAAATTGGACAACGTGTCCACTTCCAATCCCTTCTGTTGGTGGACATAACCTCAAACTTAATAGAAAGGGATTGGAAGTGGACAGAGTGTCCACTTCCAATCCTTTTCAATGGTGGAAATCCATCCGACTATGAATGGAGAGGGATTGCCATTGTACAGATTGTCCAATGGCAATCCCTCTCTACTCATAGACGGACGGCTTTCCACCATGATAAGGGATTGAAAGTGGACACTTTGTCCACTTCCAATCCCTTCTGTTGGTGGACATAACCTCAAACTTAATAGAAAGGGATTGGAAGTGGACAGAGTGTCCACTTCCAATCCCTTTCA
This sequence comes from Telmatherina bonti, assembly GCF_933228915.1. NCBI lineage: Eukaryota > Metazoa > Chordata > Actinopteri > Atheriniformes > Telmatherinidae > Telmatherina > Telmatherina bonti. Next base: position 317,535 of record NC_136626.1, on the reverse strand, counting down.
ATGGTGGAAATCCATCCGACTATGAATGGAGAGGGATTGCCATTGTACAGATTGTCCAATGGCAATCCCTTATAATGGCAATAGAAAGGGATTGCCATTGTACAGATTGTCCAATGGCAATCCCTCTCTATTCATAGACGGACGGCTTTCCACCATGATAAGGGATTGAAAGTGGACACTTTGTCCACTTCCAATCCCTTCTGTGTATGGAAATAACTTCAAACATAATAGAAAGGGATTGAAATTGGACAACGTGTCCACTTCCAATCCCTTCTGTTGGTGGACATAACCTCAAACTTAATAGAAAGGGATTGGAAGTGGACAGAGTGTCCACTTCCAATCCCTTTCAATGGTGGAAATCCCTCCGACTATGAATGGAGAGGGATTGCCATTGTACAGATTGTCCAATGGCAATCCCTTATAATGGCAATAGAAAGGGATTGCCATTGTACAGATTGTCCAATGGCAATCCCTCTCTATTCATAGACGGACGGCTTTCCACCATGATAAGGGATTGAAAGTGGACACTTTGTCCACTTCCAATCCCTTCTGTGTATGGAAATAACTTCAAACATAATAGAAAGGGATTGAAATTGGACAACGTGTCCACTTCCAATCCCTTCTGTGTGTGAAATAACCGCAAACTTAATAGAAAGGGATTGGAAGTGGACAGAGTGTCCACTTCTAATCCCTATTAATGGCGGAAATCCCTCCGACTATGAATGGAGAAGGATTGCCATTGTACAAAGTGTCCAATGGCAATCCCTTTTAATGGTCATAGAAAGGGATTGGAAGTGGACACTTTGTCCACTTCCAATCCCTTCTGTGTGTGAAATAAGCTCAAACTTAATAGAAAGGGATTGGAAGTGGACACTTTGTCCATTTCCAATCCCTCTCTTTTCATAGTCGGACGGCTTCCCACCATGATAAGGGATTGAAGGTGGACACTTTGTCCACCTCCAATCCCTTCTGTGTGTGAAATAAGCTCAAACTTAATAGAAAGGGATTGAAAGTGGACAGAGTGTCCACATCCAATCCCTCTTCATTGTAATGGAAAGGGTTTGGATATGGACACTCTGTCCACCTGTAATCCCTTCTGAGAGTGGAAATCATACGTAAACTTAATGGAGAGGGATTGGCATTGTACAGAGTGTCCACTTCCAATCCCCATTCATTGTAATGGAAAGGGATTGGATATGGACACTCTGTCCACCTGTAATCCCTTCTGAGAGTGGAAATCATACGTAAACTTAATGGAGAGGGATTGGCATTGTACAGAGTGTCCACTTCCAATCCCTTTTCATTGTAATGATGAGGGATTGGAAATGGACACTTTGTCCACCTGTAATCCCTTCTGAGAGTGGAAATCATACGTGAACTTAATGGAGAGGGATTGGCATTGTACAGAGTGTCCACTTCCAATCCCTTTTCTTTGTAATAATGAGGGATTTTATATGGACACTTTGTCCACCTGTAATCCCTTCTGATAGTGGAAATCATGCTTCAACTTAATGGAGAGGGATTGCCATCGTACAGAGTGTCCATTGGCAATTTCCTTCACTCTTTGACCTGTGCTGATTACTTCAGCTGGGTTCATTGAGTCAATCTGTGTCACCTGTGTGTCGTTGGATGCTGTGTATTTATACTCCTCACTTTTAATTCAGCATTACCTCTTCATGGTCTTGTGCAGGAGCCGTCTTGGGCTTATACTAAAAGAAAAATAAGCATATAAATAAATAAAATGAACAAGTGAGTAAATAGCTAAATACAATTTAACAATAGAAACAACAGGAGTCCTGGTACCTCATGTTTGGATGGTGTACTGAGACCACTTTCCAGCGTCATGGCTGGGTTAAGAGGAGAAAGTGGAGGAGGATCTATAGAAATGACGGACGCCACTGGTCAGTGTTTTCCCTTCCAGAACTTTAACTGCTTCCAGATGACATGCTGAAATGATGTCATATTTCTGCTGTGTTCATGTTGTGCTCATGCGGTGTTCACACGAACCCCCTCGAATATGATTGGCTGACTGTCTTATCTGTTGCTGTATCAATTAAGGGAGGGGCAGACTCTGGAAGCGCGCGAAAAGGAGACGAGCATTCTGCAGGAGACGTCGGAGCGAGCAGTCATGGTAAGTGTTGTCTCTTTGATTTTCAGACCTTTCTTAAAAGTTTATCATGTGTACTTTTAAAAGTTTTTTTTTTCTTTTTCCTTTGTAATGGGAGAGAACGCACAGGGGCTTTAAAGATTAAATGTCTCTAAATGCGCTTTGTACACGCAACTTCATTTCACCTTAACTCCGCGATTCCTTGGCCTAAAAGAATAATTCCAACAGTTTCTGAAAGTGCAAGGCTTCTTTTTTCCAACAGAATGTGGAAAAGTTAAGGTTTGACCAGGACAGACCGTCGATATTCAGTCAATTGGGCTGGTTTTTTTTTCCCGCCGCTCGAGCGCACGAGGCGCTCAGCACCGGACAGCTCCTGGCGCGCAGCTCCGCGATTCCTCGGCCTGAAAGAATAATTCCAGCAGTTTTTGAAAGTGCAAGGCTTCTCTTTTTCCAAAAGAATAGGGAGCGTTGAGGCTTGACCAGGACAGACCGTGGAAATTCAGGAAATTGGGCTGCGTTTTTTTTCCCGCCGCTCGAGCGCACGAGGCGCTCAGCACCGGACAGCTCCTGGCGCGCAGCTCCGCGATTCCTCGGCCTGAAAGAATAATTCCAGCAGTTTCTGAAAGAGCAAGGATTACGTTTTCCAACAAAATGGCGAATGTAAAGGTTGCTTAATGTGTGTTTTTTTTTTGTTTTTTCTTTTTCTTTTTTTTTTCCTCTCCCCTTTCAGTCGAGCACGTGTCCGTTGTGCCACCAGGCGTACAGCAATATGCCGAAGCACCTCAAAGAAGCCCATTGTGTGACAAACGTCAACGAACGGAAGATCCTGTGCAGCCTGGCAACAGGGCGAATAAATATCCGCACATCAGGATGCCCTATTCCTGGGTGCGGCTACAAGCAGGCTCGCCTGGGCCGGCACCTGTCTGCAAATCACCCGGAGCTTGACATCTCCAAGCGGGCAGAAATGCTGAACAAGGCCCGCTACTCCCAAGGTGTCCGGCAGCTGGCAGCCCTGAGGGCCAGCAACCCCACCCCGTCGGTGACGTGCACCCTCGACCTGGATGAGGAGCAGCAGGCCGGTCCGTCTGGCAGCAAATCCATGAAGCGTCAGAGGGTCAGTGACGACGACGACGGCGAGGAGGCGGAGGTCCCTGCTAAAAAGTCAGGCGGCAGCACCACCACCGGCGGCAGCACCACCACCGGCGGCAGCACCACCACCGGCGGCAGCAGTGACAGCAGCGACAGCACCACCACCGGCGACAGCAGTGACAGCAGCAGCAGCAGCAGCAGCAGCAGCGGCGAGGAGGAGGGTCCGCAGCAGCCCGGCGAGGAGGAGGGTCCGCAGCAGCCCTTACAAGGCGGGCCAGCAGGCTGCAAAGAAAAAGGCCAATATGGCAAAAAGACGGTTGCGATACCGTAAATAGTGTATATAGTTGTAGTTATTATTATATAGTGTTTAAATAGTGTATATAGAGTGTTAAATAGTGTATATAGAGTGTTTTAAATAGTGGATATAGCGAGTGTTTAAATAATAGTTTGTTGTTAAATAGTATAGTTATATTTAGTTGTGTGAATAAATGTTAAATGAGGAATGGATTGTCATTGTACGATTATTCTATGTACATACTTTAGGAAAAAGTGGTAAGGCAAATGTGTAATCTGTCCACTTCCAATCCCTTAGTATTGGAACCCAGGGTTGCCAAATGGACAGAGGTCATTTCTCAGTCACAGTGTGTCCTAGGAAGCTGGGACTTTTAGGACAAGCTCAGACGCCTTAAAGGGGTCTATCCTGTGAGTTCCAGCTTCCTACAACATCACATACCCGAGATACAGCCGCTGTCCACATGGCCACCCTGGCCCCCAATACTAAGGGATTGGAAGTGGACAGAAACAGACCACTTCTCTTACCTTGCTCCCATCTGGTCCCTGGTTGTCCTAGAGGGCCCAAAATTGACACTGGGACTCTGCTATGGGCCAGTGTCCTCCTGTATAACTTTCATGGAGTTTGGGCAACACTGAAAATTTGACCCTTCTGATGACCTGAGCACTTAGTGAAATTTTTACAAATTTTTAAAGGTTTTCAGATTTCCTTGTAACTTTAACCACAATATCTGCACCCTATTTTGAGTGTCTTGTCCAATTTTCAGCCTCCTTGGACAAAGAGGGACAGAATGGGACTTTGGTAAGGGGAACTGTCCAAATCCGTCCATTTCCAATCCCTTAGTATTGGAACCCAGGGGTGCCAAATGGACAGAGGCTTTTTCTTAGCCACACAGTGTCCTAGGAAGCTGGGACTTTAAGGGCAAGCTCAGACACCTTAACGGAGTCTATCCTGTGAGTCCCAGCCTCCTAGGACAATGTGTGACTGAGAAACAGCCGCTGTCCACATGGCCACCCTGGCCCCCAATGATAAGGGATTGGAAGTGGACGGAAATCGAACGTTTTCCCTTACCACGCTCCCATCTGGTCCCTGGTTGTCCTAGAGGGCCCAAAATTGACACTGGGACTCTGCTATGGGCCAGTGTCCTCCTGTATAACTTTCATGGAGTTTGGGCAACACTGAAAATTTGACCCTTCGGATGACCTGAGCACTTAGTGAAATTTTTACTAATTTTTAAAGGTTTTCAGATTTCCTTGTAACTTTAACCACAACATCTGCACCCCGTCTTGAGCGTATTGTCCAATTTTCAGCCTCCTTGGACAAAGAGGGACAGAATGGGACTTTGGTAAGGGTAACTGTCCAAATCTGTCCACTTCCAATCCCTTAGTATTGGAACCCAGGGTTGCCAAATGGACAGAGGTCATTTCTCAGTCACAGTGTGTCCTAGGAAGCTGGGACTGTCAGGACAAGCTCAGACGCCTTAAATGAGCTTGTCCTGTGAGTTTCAGCTTCCTAGGACAACGTGTGACTGAGATACAGCCGCTGTCCACATGGCCACCCTGGCCCCCAATACTAAGGGATTGGAAGTGGACAGAAACGGACCACTTCTCTTACCTTGCTCCCATCTGGTCCCTGGTTGTCCTAGAGGGCCCAAAATTGACACTGGGACTCTGCTATGGGCCAGTGTCCTCCTGTATAACTTTCATGGAGTTTGGGCAACACTGAAAATTTGACCCTTCTGATGACCTGAGCACTTAGTGAAATTTTTACTAATTTCTAAAGGTTTTCAGATTTCCTTGTAACTTTAACCACAATATCTGCACCCTATTTTGAGTGTCTTGTCCAATTTTCAGCCTCCTTGGACAAAGAGGGACAGAATGGGACTTTGGTAAGGGTAACTGTCCAAATCCGTCCACTTCCAATCCCTTAGTATTGGAACCCAGGGTTGCCAAATGGACAGAGGTCATTTCTCAGTCACAGTGTGTCCTAGGAAGCTGGGACTTTCAGGACAAGCTCAGACGCCTTAAAGGAGCTTGTCCTGTGAGTCCCAGCCTCCTAGCACCATGTGTGACTTAGAAACAGCCGCTGTCCACATGGCCACCCTGGCCCCCAATGATAAGGGATTGGAAGTGGACGGGAATCGAACGTTTTCCCTTACCACGCTCCCATCTGGTCCCTGGTGGTCCGACCTGCCTCCAAACTGGCATTCCTGCCTTCCAACAGGCCCTCTTCCTCCTGCCCGAGTTTGGTCCAGTTTGGACAACGTCGAAATTTTGACCCTTTCCAGGGCCCCTGACCGTTGCCCCGAGACGGTCCGAAATGGTCAACTTTTTCGATTGGGACGAGACTTTGCAGGCCGACAGGGCACGCTACCAGGACCCCCGTGTCCAAATTTCAGCATCCCAGGCCCAAAGGTGAGCCCCTGGAGGCCGGGGGCCCGTTCCCGGTGAAAGGGATTGGAAGTGGACACTTTGGACATTCCCAATCCCTTTGCACTGGTGGAGTGTGTTTTTCCCTCTCGCATCCGCCCGGAACGCGTCACGGTCGCAGCTCCGCCTCGGCCTCGTAGGGCGCCTTTTGGGCATGATGCGGAAGCATTTTGGGCCCTCTGGGACCTTCCTCTGTCCCCCAGTGTCCAAAAAGACACAGCAAAAACGGGACTGTGTCCACTGGCAATCCCTTTGCACTGGTGGAGTGTCTTTTTGGCTGGCATTTGGCCCAAAAAAGCCCCCAGAAAGGCGGCTTCGCGTCGGCCTCGTAGGGCGCCTCTTCGGCACCGGGCGGAAGCGTTTCGGGCCCTCTGGGACCTTCCCCTGTCCCCCAGTGTCCAAAAAGACACAGCAAAAACGGGACTGTGTCCACTGGCAATCCCTTTGCACTGGTGGAGTGTCTTTTTGGCTGGCATTTGGCCCAAAAAAGCCCCCAGAAAGGCGGCTTCGCCTCGGCCTCGTAGGGCGCCTTTTCGGCATGATGCGGAAGCATTTCGGGCCCTCTGGGACCTTCCCCTGTCCCCCAGTGTCCAGAAAGACACAGCAAAAACGGGACTGTGTCCACTGGCAATCCCTTTGCATTGGAGGAGTGTCTTTTTGGCTGCGGATCGGCCCAAAAACGGCGTAAGCGCGCGGCGCAAAGACCGGCCCGCAGGGCCCCGCCGGGACGTCCACGAGGCCGATCGTGGCTCTTCTGGCGCGTCTCGGGACCCCGCGGGAGGAACAAGACCGGACGAATGGAAGCGAATGGGAAGCGGGACGAATGTCCGCTTCCAATCCTTTCCATTATAGGGCTCCGTACCCTAACCGGGCTCCCGCGGGCCCCGGAAGCGTCGCTGAGGGGGCAGGCTTTTTGCGCGCGCGCCTTTTGGACCAAAGAACCCCTCTGCGGGCACCCTGGGGCCCGAAGGGCCCCGGAAAATTTTTGTCCTCAAACCCTAATCTAGCGATCGGGAGGGGGTTCGGAGGTACTCGCGAAAGAGCCTCGTGCAAAAGTTGGGCATTTTCAGAGGAATTTTTTTCTGAGCGGAACCGCGCGCCGCCGGGGCGATATGTCGCCCCGGGGGCCGCCCGGCGACCGCTGCCGGAAGCTGGGACCAGCAGCTCCGACGGGGGCCCCGCGGGAAGCCGTCCACTTGCCATGCCCAATACATGGGGCGTTCGGGTAAGGCAAAATCCCATGTTAAGGGATTGGAAGTGGACACGCCCGCGGTTTCCCCAAAAACGCCCGAATCCCGGGCCAAAGCCCGGTTCCCGCCGTCGCCGCGCCCCGGGGCCCGCCTCCCGAAAGCTGGGCGCGCGGGAGCCCCGGGGGAGCCGCTTCCTTCCGGGGGCCTCGCGGCCGACATCGGGCCACGGGAGGTCGTTCCCCGGGTGCCCCCGAGCGCCCCGTGCGATTTCGGGCCCGTTCGGGCAAAGGACGCGGGCCTGGCGGGGCTTAATTGGCTGTCGGGGTCAAAGGGGTCAACCCTAGTTAAAAGGGATTGGAAGTGGGACCGAGCGTCCGTTGGCAATCCCTTTCCATGGGCCCGGGGCGGCGGTTTGGACGGGCCGCGGATCGGTCCCCCGTGGCCGAGGAGGGCCCGGGATCGAACCCCCGCCTCGCCCGGGCGCCCTCCGCCGCCGTGCCGAGTTTGGCCCGGATCGGACAAAGTCGAATTTTTGGCGCCCTGCCAACCCTAAGGCCTGAAACGGCCTTTTTGCCCCACGGGCCGAAAGTTAAAGTTTGTCGAAACGGCCCGGCGTCGGAGGGGATCGTTCCGCGGGCCGCTCGGGCGCCCTCCTCCGGACGTGGGCGCTCGGGGACCCCTCGGGACCCCGCGGGAGGGAGGTAAGGGTTCCCATGCAAAGGGATTGCAAACGGACACTCGTCCGTTTGGGCTCCCAATGGGAAGGCCCTGACGGTGGACGACCGTCCGCTTGCAATCCCTTTGAATGGTGCTTCCCTTACCGGTCTCCCGCGGGGGCCCCGCCACGGCCTGAGGGCCGGCGAGCGAAAGGGCGCGCCTCTCCGGCCCCCTCTGCGCGCCTGCGGGGTCCCCGGGGCCCTAGGACCGCCTTTTGGCAAAAGTTCTTCCAACGGGTCCGGCGTCGCCGTGGCGGGCGCGTCCGGGGCGGGAGGTGCGCGGGAGGCGTCGGGGGCGCCTTTTCGAGCACGCGGGGAAAAAAAGTCGTTTTCGAGGCCCCCGCGTCCCGGCCCTCGGGGGCCCCCGCGAGGCCCCCACGGCGAGCTACGGGCCACGCGCGGCGTCTCTCGCGCCGCCGGCGAGGGGACCCCGCGGGACCCGCGGAAGGGAAGCGACGTCGCCCATGCAAAGGGATTGCAAACGGACAGGCGTACGTGCGCCTCAGAATGGGGAGGGTCTGACGGTGGACGTTCCGTCCACCGGCAATCCCCCGAATGGGATTTCCCTTACCCGTCTCCCGCGGGGCCCCCGGGGGCACCGGAGGGTCCCCGAGCGAACGGGCGCCCCTCTCCGGCCCCCTCTGCGCGCCTGCGGGGTCCCCGGGGCCCCCGGGGCACGTTTTGGCAAAAGTTCTTCCAACGGGTCCGCGGGCGCCGTCGGCGGCGTCCCCCGGGCCGGGGGTCCGCCGGTCGCGTCGGGGGGCCTTTTCGGGCACGCGGACCAAAAAGCGGTTTCCGAGGCGCCCGGGCCCCGCCCGGCCCTTCGGGGGCCCCCGCGGGCCCCCGCGGGCCTCCGGGCGCCGTTTGGGGCGTTTCCGGGGTCGGGCCTCCAAATGGACGAAAAGGCCTCCGAGTGGACGGGGTAAGGAAAACGGGGCCCCGCCACCATTGGAGGGACCTGAAGTGGACGGAAAGGCCTCCCCGTGGACGAGGTGTAGCGAGAGCGCCATCCGTAGGCGCAGTAGCGCCGGCACGGCCCCGTCCACGGGGCTACTTCGTGGACGCGCAAAGGGATTGCCAACGGACGAAAACCTTCGTGACATTGACAGCGTCATGAGTTTTTGTACAATGGCAGGACATGCCCATTCAAAAATTGTCCAAAAGTAGGCCCTTTCCCTAACCCTTCCCTACCTTTTCTTTCCATCCCCCAACACTCCCCTGACCTGCCCCCCTCTTCTAACCCTAACCACCCCCCACCCCTTTCTTCCTCTCCTAACCCCGTGCCTTCCTTACCTCTCCTTTCCATCCCCCAACACTCCCCTGATCAGGCCCCCTCTTCTAGTCCTAACCATTCCTCGCTCCCTCTTTCCTCCCCCAACCCCAATTATTCCCCTCCTTTACCTTCTCTATCTGTGCACCTTACCACTGACCCCTTCCTTGCAGAACCTGACCTGGACCCATCCCACTCCCCAACACAACCTACCCCTATTGCCCTCACCCTTACTAGCTGCTCCCCAGCACAAGGGATCGGCCCCATCCCTCAGCACTCCACCTCCCCGCTCAAACTTCTTCCGTTTGTCAGCACCTTCTCTCACAGATTCACAACCCTTCACAAAACTATTAAGTCCCACTTCCAGGACCTGAGACTCCAATATCCACCAGTCCATAATTATAGATTCATCACAGCCTATAGGAAAAACTCAAATCTCCAAAACATTCTGGTTCACTCAGCTTTCACTGAAAATAGAAAAACGGCCCCCACACAATATGAGCACTTATACATTTCTCGTAAATTTATTTCCAACCCCCATAGTGGCAAAAGTCTACCCGTATCTCTCACCCATTCCTTGCAATCTAGAAATACAGTCTATGCCATCATCTGCACAGTCTGCAATAAACTTTACATAGGGGAAACCCGACATTCCATCCTCACCCGTCTCAAACAGCACCTGTACAACATTGGGGAAGGTAGACTATCCACCCCCTTAGTCAATCATTTTCAGCTACACCCAGTTCACAATCTCAGAATCTCCGGCTTGGAATCTAATGACAGATGGTCTACATACCAACGGAAAAGAGCAGAAAAACACTGGATCCACACACTAGCAACACTCACCCCACACGGACTGAACCTAGCATCATAACATCTTCTGATATCTCCATTACTTCAACGGTGCCTTCCTTTGGTCATTCCTTTTTTCTCCTCTCAGCATTTCTTTCTCCTCCACTTTGCCCCTCCCCTCAGGGGTGGACATCTCCCGCTGCGCCGGGGGACCAAAACATCCCCTCTGGTGCACCTGGGAGAGGTCCACCCCACATTCTCCCTTCCCCCCCCTTTTTTTTTTTTTTTTTTTTTTTTTTTTTTTTTTTTTTTTTCTTTCTTTCAGTACAGCTCTCTGGGGCAGGTGTCCTCCACTGTGCCGGGGGATTGAACCAGGTCCCTCTGGCTCACCTGGCGGGCACCTGCCCCATTTGGCCAACAACATTGCTCCCTTACCACAATCACTCACATTACAATTCCTCTCCCCTTCTTTACAGATAAAACATTGTTTATTTCTTTTGATGCAGTGCCCCCCCTTTTCTTTCGGTGCGGCTCTCTGGGGCGGGCTTCCGCCACGGTGCCGGGGGATCGAACCAGGTCCCTCTGGCTCTCTTGGCGGGCGCCCGCCCCATTCTGCCACCAACATGGTCAACAGCTCCACCTATTAAATATCCACCACTACACAACTACTACAACCCTTGCAATAATTTCCAAGTCAGTAGGCCAGTGCCATAAACCATAAACATGGTAACCCTGAACCCCAACCCCAACCCCAACCCTAACCTAGCCCGTGCCACTGACTTGGACCTGGTTCATAGCACTATTTATCATCTTTTCCATAAATAGAAACCTCAACTCCTGTATATTCTACCTGAAAGTTCTGGATCCATGCCTCTCAGTTTAATAACCTTGACAGTGATGAATGTCTTTCCCACTGTGCCATCAGCTTCCTTTCCCCCCCCCCCCCCCACCCAAACCTTTTTTTTTTTTTTTTTTTTTTTTTTTTTTTTTTTTTTTTTTTTTTTTTTTTTTGTCGTCACCTATAACCTCCACCATCCTGGATTTTTCCAAAATTGTTCTTCCTCACTTCCCCCCCCCCCTTTTTTTTCCTTTTTTTTGAGGGGGAGGGCATCCCATGCCAGGCATGGGGATCGATCCAGTCCTGCCCGCTTGGCAGGCGGATGTCTTCCCCATCTTACCACGTGCATTGCTGATTGAGTATACATCTCCAAATTACCATTTTCCGTTCCAATCCCCCCCCTTTTTTCCCAAAACCCCCCCTCCCCCCCCTTTTTTCCTTTTTAACCAATCCCTCCCCACCATTTTCCCTCCAAAATTCAAACTGGTTCAATTATCCTATGGCCTTCTTGCCTGAACCACGGCTCCGCCCGGGAATTCTTCCTCCTCCAATCATCATAGTTCGGGGATGGGTATCACTATGATTTCCCATCCCTGGGCTATATATATCAGTTACTGAGGCCAGCATTCCCTTTAATACCTCTGATGAAGCAGCATCTCTGCGAAACGTCAGGTTTCACACTGCTCAACTGACCCTCACCCTTGGTTTTTTATAGCCTTTTAGTGTGTTTCACCACACACTATTTTAAATTGTTTTAATACTTTGTTTTTACCAGTTTTTTACCTTTTTTAATTAATAAAGATAGTTTTTAATTGCTAGTGGGGGTTTCGGCCTCCTTGGGCCCCCAGGCTCCTCCCTGTGGGATCTACATCTGCCTCACTAATCCTCTTTTGAGTATCAGTCTGCTGCAATAGCCTACAACCATCAGCCATCAACTCCATCTACGACCTGGAATGTTGACCCGACCAAAAGAGGACAACGCACCGACTCCGTGCTAAGGTAGGCCACCCCCTAGCAACTAACATGTTTTTTTCCAGGACCAGGGCAGGCCAGGTGAGCAGTGGGGGGACCAATGCTCGGCCTCAGACACACTCACCACCAACACGACGCGAACCACTGTTACCACCACCACCGCTCATGTCACTACACCCAAACCCCCACTCACACTCTAGTACAGTGAATAGATACCATCAGAAAAATACTTACCATCACCAACATTCCTCGTCACACCATCTTAGACATACCATACACACACCCTATCAAACACTTGACCCAGCCACACGAAACATCACCAAACAATACTTCAAACTCATCCAGGCAGTTCACCACAAAGAAATCATAGACACTTCCATTACATCCCAAACATTCCCTGTAGGAATGATGCGTCAGGTCCATAAACTCACGGATTTCATTAAACCATCTACGCCCTGCGAAGCCACTCAAGCTAAGGTAAAACAAAACACAACAGTATGGATGCGTAACAATATGACTATATTACATGAACATTATACTTCTGTCATCTCATCCCTGATAGACACACCACGGAACCCACTAGCCCTCCAGATAGCCATCAGCTGGGCTAGGAAACGATACTACACTCGCCTTACATCTGCAACCATAAAAACAGTAGAAGACATTCTCAACATTCACCCTGCGGACACACAACCTGTAATCAACACTGCGCACACATTACCGGATCCACCTCATAACCCAGCAGTTTCTAGGATTATATCCAACCCACCACCTCCTCTCCGCACAGGCACCCGCTCAGACAGACCCCTCACCCCCATTTTGGAAGAGGAGGAAGAATTCCCGGCACTCCCACGAGCAAAAATTCCCCATAAACTGTCCCTATATCTTGGCCCCAAACCAACCCTCACAGAGGATTTCACCCGCCATTTTAGACAAACAGAACTGGATCAGAACCCATTATCTCGACCCACAGCCCTGACAGATCTCCCCAGATGCTCCTCCCATCACCTCTCACCCATAGCGAAGTTAAAGCCACCTCAGGACCATACTGATACAGTTAAGGCCCCACGGCAGACCCCATCACATCAATTACCCATATATAGGGAGACCTCTCAAAGCCTCCCTCACCAGACCATCAACCCTACCAGACCCAGAATTACAGCAACATCTCCCCCAGTTCCTTCCATGCCACAGGCTTCTACACCCCTACCCCAGAGACCTAGGCGCCTCACATTCTCTTTACATACACAGAAACCGCCTGAGTCTACCTATTTGGATCCAGAACTTTCTCCCATCTCCCCCGCAACCAACCACATTACAGTACTTACACCTTCTTCATCTGTAAACTGCTCTTTTCCGCCATCTTCTGTTCCACAGCCCAATAACCAGGAACCACAGCCAGACTCCAACCATTCCTTTATCACAGAGCCAACTAGGGCCCGGACGGTTGCAGCCCAGGTCCATGAAAGGTCCACAAAACAGGTTAAATTCATACAGAATCAAATCTTGGACACCATTTCATTGTCAAAATCCACCCCTTCTGTAATATCTAATGTTTCCACAACAGCTAATGATCTCATCTCCTTTGATTCACCCCCAACAGAGGTGGCGGAGGGCCGGATGACTGTGCATGGGCAAACAGATTCCCGGGGCTACAACAACCGCAGGGGAGGGGAAACACATATGATGATTGGGCCCATGAAGGTCAGAATGACCACCCATGCCCACTCTGAACCCTCCCCTGCGACTAGCCCTGGTCCTGTCCCAGTGCCCAGTCGGACTGCCCCTGCCTCCTCTGGCCCCTCCCACACTGTTCAACCCGTGCCGGACCTGGCCGGCAACCGCCCGGGCCCCCCCATTTTACAGTCCACACTACTTTCCTCCCCTCCAAAATTCAAAACAACAACACACTTGGCCAGACCCCACAGGAAGCTACAGGACTGGTCCTTCAGGGTGAGGAGGCCTGTAGTCTTCCTGGGGGACTCCAATATTAAACGGATTCCATATTACACCAACCCCAACCTTCAACTGGACAGTTATCCCGGAGCAAACCTCTATCATTTCGTAAAGATATGTGAAAAGACAGTACCCAATCCAGCCACCAAAATTGTAATATTTTCCATAGGAATTAACAACAAGGATCAGGACCCTAAACAAACATCTATAAAACAGCTTAAAGCTCTCTACAAACAGGCACAGTCTACCTTCCCCAATGCAGATATCTACTTCCCAATACTTAACTTTTCACCTCACCTTACAGACAGACAACAGGAAAACCTCAAGCTAATCAACAATACCATTGCAACCCACTTTCCGTTCTTGGCTGAAATTCCCCACGATACATTCCAGACTGCCGACGACAATATCCACTGGACTACCGCAACTGCCCAAGCCATCTTCCAGCACTGGTGCAAACAGCTAAATTTATAGATACTTCCCAAACCAATCCGGTCACTATTCATGCTCACACTTCACAGTCTGATATACGGCATTTCTTTCCACCCCAAAAACCCACCCACCAGGGCACCGTCGTTACCCCCCATCCAACAACTCCAGTCTCAACCAATACAGTCTCAAACAGGACCCCACCCCTTGCACCCCTCAATTTAGGATGGGATTCCACTTCAACAGTCTTGAATTTGTCAAAATTATTCACCCCTTCATCCACTCAGGTCTCCGTCCTGGAAAGGGGACTTTCTTTTATTCCCAAACCTAAGCACGCAGACTGGGAGGAACTTCAGAGGGACCTCCATAAATATCACAGGCGCTTGAAAATCATTGATCACTTCCACAAATCAGCTAATAGCAATAAAACTCTGTTCACATCACCATCCACCTGGGAACCAGCCTTATCCCAGGTCAACAAAGCCATCCAAACTCTCATTCTATCTGACAGGCAGTCATTTCATTCGTACCACCCCCAAAGGGACATCCCGGATAATTTGACACCCCATGAGCGGAGAGCTCTGAAAGAGCTTTCCCATAACCCCAACATAATCATAAAACCGGCAGATAAAGGTTCTAAAATTGTTATTTTAGATAGACAACAATACCTTTTCGAAGCCAATAGACAACTCACGGATTCAAAATACTATAAACCCATCACAGAAACCGTACAATTACACGCCCAGTCACAAATCAGAAGCATCATTCATTCCCTCTATCAGCGCAAACTCATCACAGCCAAACAGAGGGATTATCTATTTGGACCGGATCAACCACGCCCCCGACAGTTTTACCTTCTACCAAAAATCCATAAAGACCCCTCCACTTGGACCATTCCCTCTGAGGTTCCTCCCGGCCGTCCCATTGTCTCGGACTGTGGTAGCTCCACTTACAACATCTCTCAGTACATAGACCACTTTTTAGGCCCCCTCTCCACAAAACATCCCAGTTATATAAAGGACACCTATCATTTTCTCAACATAATCAGACCCATGGCGGTCCCAAATAAGGCCTTCTTGTTTACCCTGGATATTGATAGCCTTTACACAAACATAAATACTCAACACGGCCTACAAACCATTCATTCTATTTTCCACAGATACCCAGACCACAATAGACCAGACAGACATATTTTGGACCTCCTCAAAATTTGTCTTACCAACAACGACTTCACGTTCAATAATAAACTATACTTACAGATTCATGGGACCGCCATGGGCCAAAGATTTGCACCTTCATATGCAAACATCTACATGAGTGAGTGGGAGCGAGGAGCACTCGCCAAGTGTCCCCATAAACCTCTGCTCTTTCTTAGATTTCTAGATGATATCATAGGTATATGGCATCATGACATTTCTCTCTTCCAACAGTTTTTGGACATCCTCAATAACCATCATCCATCCATCAAACTCAAATCCACCATTGATCCCCACCAAGTTAATTTTCTTGACACTACAGTATATTTCGAACCCTCCAATAATTCATACAATCGCCTATTTACAAAAGTTTTCTTCAAGGCTACGGACACACATGCACTTCTCCATAAATCCAGTTATCATCCCAAACACACCTTCCGGGGTATCATCAAATCTCAGATCATCCGTTTTCACCGCATCTGTTCCAAACCCTCGGATTTCTCACACGCCACTCAAACTCTCTTCAAAGCCCTCAGACACAGAGGCTATTCCAAACGGTTTCTGCGAAAAATAAAAAACGCCACTTTGGCAGCACTCGCTCCCACTCACTCTCCCAACTCTTCACAACACTCATACCCCCCCAGGGGGAGGCAACCACTACCTAACGATTCCACACCCTTTTCCACTAACCCCAACCATTTCCCATCCCTTTTCTCCGTCCCTAACCCTAAGCCCCTCCCTCTCTTTTCCACTCCCACACACTCTGCTGACCCATCGTCCCTCTTCTCCAACCCCAACCCCAACCTCCCGCCTTCCTTCCCTTTCTCTTCCACCCCCACACACTCTCTTGACCTACCGCCCCCCTTCTCTAACCCTAACCCTAACCCACCCCTTCCATCCATCCCTAACCCCAACCTCCTGCCTTCCTTTCCTTTCTCTTCCACCCCCACACACTCTCTTGACCTACCGCCCCCCTTCTCTAACCCTAACCCTAACCCACCCCTTCCATCCATCCCCAACCCCAACCTCCCGCCTTCCTTCCCTTTCTCTTCCACCCCCACACACTCTCTTGACCTACCGCCCCCCTTCTCTAACCCTAACCCTAACCCACCCCTTCCATCCATCCCTAACCCCAACCTCCCACCTTCCTTCCCTTTCTCCTCCACCCCCACACACTCTCTTGACCTACCACCCCCCTTCTCTAACCCTAACCATTCCCCACCCCTTCAATCCATCCCTGACCCCAACCCCCTCCCTTTCCTCCCTCTCTTTTCCTTCCCCACACACTCCCCTGACCTACCTTCCCCCTTTTCTAACCCTAACCACTCCCCACCCCCTTCTTGCTCCCCTAACCCCCTCCCGTCCCTACCTCTCCTTTCCATGCCCCAACACTCCCCTGACCTGCCTCCCTCTTCAAACCTTAACCATCCCCCACCCCCTTCTTCCTCCCCTAACCCTAACCCTTCCCTACCTTTTCTTTCCATCCCCCAACACTCCCCTGACCTGCCCCCCTCTTCTAACCCTAACCACCCCCCACCCCTTTCTTCCTCTCCTAACCCCGTGCCTTCCTTACCTCTCCTTTCCATCCCCCAACACTCCCCTGATCAGGCCCCCTCTTCTAGTCCTAACCATTCCTCGCTCCCTCTTTCCTCCCCCAACCCCAATTATTCCCCTCCTTTACCTTCTCTATCTGTGCACCTTACCACTGACCCCTTCCTTGCAGAACCTGACCTGGACCCATCCCACTCCCCAACACAACCTACCCCTATTGCCCTCACCCTTACTAGCTGCTCCCCAGCACAAGGGATCGGCCCCATCCCTCAGCACTCCACCTCCCCGCTCAAACTTCTTCCGTTTGTCAGCACCTTCTCTCACAGATTCACAACCCTTCACAAAACTATTAAGTCCCACTTCCAGGACCTGAGACTCCAATATCCACCAGTCCATAATTATAGATTCATCACAGCCTATAGGAAAAACTCAAATCTCCAAAACATTCTGGTTCACTCAGCTTTCACTGAAAATAGAAAAACGGCCCCCACACAATATGAGCACTTATACATTTCTCGTAAATTTATTTCCAACCCCCATAGTGGCAAAAGTCTACCCGTATCTCTCACCCATTCCTTGCAATCTAGAAATACAGTCTATGCCATCATCTGCACAGTCTGCAATAAACTTTACATAGGGGAAACCCGACATTCCATCCTCACCCGTCTCAAACAGCACCTGTACAACATTGGGGAAGGTAGACTATCCACCCCCTTAGTCAATCATTTTCAGCTACACCCAGTTCACAATCTCAGAATCTCCGGCTTGGAATCTAATGACAGATGGTCTACATACCAACGGAAAAGAGCAGAAAAACACTGGATCCACACACTAGCAACACTCACCCCACACGGACTGAACCTAGCATCATAACATCTTCTGATATCTCCATTACTTCAACGGTGCCTTCCTTTGGTCATTCCTTTTTTCTCCTCTCAGCATTTCTTTCTCCTCCACTTTGCCCCTCCCCTCAGGGGTGGACATCTCCCGCTGCGCCGGGGGACCAAAACATCCCCTCTGGTGCACCTGGGAGAGGTCCACCCCACATTCTCCCTTCCCCCCCCTTTTTTTTTTTTTTTTTTTTTTTTTTTTTTTTTTTTTTTTTTTTCTTTCAGTACAGCTCTCTGGGGCAGGTGTCCTCCACTGTGCCGGGGGATTGAACCAGGTCCCTCTGGCTCACCTGGCGGGCACCTGCCCCATTTGGCCAACAACATTGCTCCCTTACCACAATCACTCACATTACAATTCCTCTCCCCTTCTTTACAGATAAAACATTGTTTATTTCTTTTGATGCAGTGCCCCCCCTTTTCTTTCGGTGCGGCTCTCTGGGGCGGGCTTCCGCCACGGTGCCGGGGGATCGAACCAGGTCCCTCTGGCTCTCTTGGCGGGCGCCCGCCCCATTCTGCCACCAACATGGTCAACAGCTCCACCTATTAAATATCCACCACTACACAACTACTACAACCCTTGCAATAATTTCCAAGTCAGTAGGCCAGTGCCATAAACCATAAACATGGTAACCCTGAACCCCAACCCCAACCCCAACCCTAACCTAGCCCGTGCCACTGACTTGGACCTGGTTCATAGCACTATTTATCATCTTTTCCATAAATAGAAACCTCAACTCCTGTATATTCTACCTGAAAGTTCTGGATCCATGCCTCTCAGTTTAATAACCTTGACAGTGATGAATGTCTTTCCCACTGTGCCATCAGCTTCCTTTCCCCCCCCCCCTCCCTCCCTCCCTCCCTCCCTCCCACCCAAACCTTTTTTTTTTTTTTTTTTTTTTTTTTTTTTTTTTTTTTTTTTTTTTTTTTTTTTTTTTTTTGTCGTCACCTATAACCTCCACCATCCTGGATTTTTCCAAAATTGTTCTTCCTCACTTCCCCCCCCCCTTTTTTTTCCTTTTTTTTGAGGGGGAGGGCATCCCATGCCAGGCATGGGGATCGATCCAGTCCTGCCCGCTTGGCAGGCGGATGTCTTCCCCATCTTACCACGTGCATTGCTGATTGAGTATACATCTCCAAATTACCATTTTCCGTTCCAATCCCCCCCCTTTTTTCCCAAAACCCCCCCTCCCCCCCCCTTTTTTCCTTTTTAACCAATCCCTCCCCACCATTTTCCCTCCAAAATTCAAACTGGTTCAATTATCCTATGGCCTTCTTGCCTGAACCACGGCTCCGCCCGGGAATTCTTCCTCCTCCAATCATCATAGTTCGGGGATGGGTATCACTATGATTTCCCATCCCTGGGCTATATATATCAGTTACTGAGGCCAGCATTCCCTTTAATACCTCTGATAAAGCAGCATCTCTGCGAAACGTCAGGTTTCACACTGCTCAACTGACCCTCACCCTTGGTTTTTTATAGCCTTTTAGTGTGTTTCACCACACACTATTTTAAATTGTTTTAATACTTTGTTTTTACCAGTTTTTTACCTTTTTTAATTAATAAAGATAGTTTTTAATTGCTAGTGGGGGTTTCGGCCTCCTTGGGCCCCCAGGCTCCTCCCTGTGGGATCTACATCTGCCTCACTAATCCTCTTTTGAGTATCAGTCTGCTGCAATAGCCTACAACCATCAGCCATCAACTCCATCTACGACCTGGAATGTTGACCCGACCAAAAGAGGACAACGCACCGACTCCGTGCTAAGGTAGGCCACCCCCTAGCAACTAACATGTTTTTTTCCAGGACCAGGGCAGGCCAGGTGAGCAGTGGGGGGACCAATGCTCGGCCTCAGACACACTCACCACCAACACGACGCGAACCACTGTTACCACCACCACCGCTCATGTCACTACACCCAAACCCCCACTCACACTCTAGTACAGTGAATAGATACCATCAGAAAAATACTTACCATCACCAACATTCCTCGTCACACCATCTTAGACATACCATACACACACCCTATCAAACACTTGACCCAGCCACACGAAACATCACCAAACAATACTTCAAACTCATCCAGG
Source organism: Telmatherina bonti (assembly GCF_933228915.1). Lineage (NCBI taxonomy): Eukaryota > Metazoa > Chordata > Actinopteri > Atheriniformes > Telmatherinidae > Telmatherina > Telmatherina bonti. The sequence continues at coordinate 297,735 of NC_136626.1, read as the reverse complement.
CAGTTCACCACAAAGAAATCATAGACACTTCCATTACATCCCAAACATTCCCTGTAGGAATGATGCGTCAGGTCCATAAACTCACGGATTTCATTAAACCATCTACGCCCTGCGAAGCCACTCAAGCTAAGGTAAAACAAAACACAACAGTATGGATGCGTAACAATATGACTATATTACATGAACATTATACTTCTGTCATCTCATCCCTGATAGACACACCACGGAACCCACTAGCCCTCCAGATAGCCATCAGCTGGGCTAGGAAACGATACTACACTCGCCTTACATCTGCAACCATAAAAACAGTAGAAGACATTCTCAACATTCACCCTGCGGACACACAACCTGTAATCAACACTGCGCACACATTACCGGATCCACCTCATAACCCAGCAGTTTCTAGGATTATATCCAACCCACCACCTCCTCTCCGCACAGGCACCCGCTCAGACAGACCCCTCACCCCCATTTTGGAAGAGGAGGAAGAATTCCCGGCACTCCCACGAGCAAAAATTCCCCATAAACTGTCCCTATATCTTGGCCCCAAACCAACCCTCACAGAGGATTTCACCCGCCATTTTAGACAAACAGAACTGGATCAGAACCCATTATCTCGACCCACAGCCCTGACAGATCTCCCCAGATGCTCCTCCCATCACCTCTCACCCATAGCGAAGTTAAAGCCACCTCAGGACCATACTGATACAGTTAAGGCCCCACGGCAGACCCCATCACATCAATTACCCATATATAGGGAGACCTCTCAAAGCCTCCCTCACCAGACCATCAACCCTACCAGACCCAGAATTACAGCAACATCTCCCCCAGTTCCTTCCATGCCACAGGCTTCTACACCCCTACCCCAGAGACCTAGGCGCCTCACATTCTCTTTACATACACAGAAACCGCCTGAGTCTACCTATTTGGATCCAGAACTTTCTCCCATCTCCCCCGCAACCAACCACATTACAGTACTTACACCTTCTTCATCTGTAAACTGCTCTTTTCCGCCATCTTCTGTTCCACAGCCCAATAACCAGGAACCACAGCCAGACTCCAACCATTCCTTTATCACAGAGCCAACTAGGGCCCGGACGGTTGCAGCCCAGGTCCATGAAAGGTCCACAAAACAGGTTAAATTCATACAGAATCAAATCTTGGACACCATTTCATTGTCAAAATCCACCCCTTCTGTAATATCTAATGTTTCCACAACAGCTAATGATCTCATCTCCTTTGATTCACCCCCAACAGAGGTGGCGGAGGGCCGGATGACTGTGCATGGGCAAACAGATTCCCGGGGCTACAACAACCGCAGGGGAGGGGAAACACATATGATGATTGGGCCCATGAAGGTCAGAATGACCACCCATGCCCACTCTGAACCCTCCCCTGCGACTAGCCCTGGTCCTGTCCCAGTGCCCAGTCGGACTGCCCCTGCCTCCTCTGGCCCCTCCCACACTGTTCAACCCGTGCCGGACCTGGCCGGCAACCGCCCGGGCCCCCCCATTTTACAGTCCACACTACTTTCCTCCCCTCCAAAATTCAAAACAACAACACACTTGGCCAGACCCCACAGGAAGCTACAGGACTGGTCCTTCAGGGTGAGGAGGCCTGTAGTCTTCCTGGGGGACTCCAATATTAAACGGATTCCATATTACACCAACCCCAACCTTCAACTGGACAGTTATCCCGGAGCAAACCTCTATCATTTCGTAAAGATATGTGAAAAGACAGTACCCAATCCAGCCACCAAAATTGTAATATTTTCCATAGGAATTAACAACAAGGATCAGGACCCTAAACAAACATCTATAAAACAGCTTAAAGCTCTCTACAAACAGGCACAGTCTACCTTCCCCAATGCAGATATCTACTTCCCAATACTTAACTTTTCACCTCACCTTACAGACAGACAACAGGAAAACCTCAAGCTAATCAACAATACCATTGCAACCCACTTTCCGTTCTTGGCTGAAATTCCCCACGATACATTCCAGACTGCCGACGACAATATCCACTGGACTACCGCAACTGCCCAAGCCATCTTCCAGCACTGGTGCAAACAGCTAAATTTATAGATACTTCCCAAACCAATCCGGTCACTATTCATGCTCACACTTCACAGTCTGATATACGGCATTTCTTTCCACCCCAAAAACCCACCCACCAGGGCACCGTCGTTACCCCCCATCCAACAACTCCAGTCTCAACCAATACAGTCTCAAACAGGACCCCACCCCTTGCACCCCTCAATTTAGGATGGGATTCCACTTCAACAGTCTTGAATTTGTCAAAATTATTCACCCCTTCATCCACTCAGGTCTCCGTCCTGGAAAGGGGACTTTCTTTTATTCCCAAACCTAAGCACGCAGACTGGGAGGAACTTCAGAGGGACCTCCATAAATATCACAGGCGCTTGAAAATCATTGATCACTTCCACAAATCAGCTAATAGCAATAAAACTCTGTTCACATCACCATCCACCTGGGAACCAGCCTTATCCCAGGTCAACAAAGCCATCCAAACTCTCATTCTATCTGACAGGCAGTCATTTCATTCGTACCACCCCCAAAGGGACATCCCGGATAATTTGACACCCCATGAGCGGAGAGCTCTGAAAGAGCTTTCCCATAACCCCAACATAATCATAAAACCGGCAGATAAAGGTTCTAAAATTGTTATTTTAGATAGACAACAATACCTTTTCGAAGCCAATAGACAACTCACGGATTCAAAATACTATAAACCCATCACAGAAACCGTACAATTACACGCCCAGTCACAAATCAGAAGCATCATTCATTCCCTCTATCAGCGCAAACTCATCACAGCCAAACAGAGGGATTATCTATTTGGACCGGATCAACCACGCCCCCGACAGTTTTACCTTCTACCAAAAATCCATAAAGACCCCTCCACTTGGACCATTCCCTCTGAGGTTCCTCCCGGCCGTCCCATTGTCTCGGACTGTGGTAGCTCCACTTACAACATCTCTCAGTACATAGACCACTTTTTAGGCCCCCTCTCCACAAAACATCCCAGTTATATAAAGGACACCTATCATTTTCTCAACATAATCAGACCCATGGCGGTCCCAAATAAGGCCTTCTTGTTTACCCTGGATATTGATAGCCTTTACACAAACATAAATACTCAACACGGCCTACAAACCATTCATTCTATTTTCCACAGATACCCAGACCACAATAGACCAGACAGACATATTTTGGACCTCCTCAAAATTTGTCTTACCAACAACGACTTCACGTTCAATAATAAACTATACTTACAGATTCATGGGACCGCCATGGGCCAAAGATTTGCACCTTCATATGCAAACATCTACATGAGTGAGTGGGAGCGAGGAGCACTCGCCAAGTGTCCCCATAAACCTCTGCTCTTTCTTAGATTTCTAGATGATATCATAGGTATATGGCATCATGACATTTCTCTCTTCCAACAGTTTTTGGACATCCTCAATAACCATCATCCATCCATCAAACTCAAATCCACCATTGATCCCCACCAAGTTAATTTTCTTGACACTACAGTATATTTCGAACCCTCCAATAATTCATACAATCGCCTATTTACAAAAGTTTTCTTCAAGGCTACGGACACACATGCACTTCTCCATAAATCCAGTTATCATCCCAAACACACCTTCCGGGGTATCATCAAATCTCAGATCATCCGTTTTCACCGCATCTGTTCCAAACCCTCGGATTTCTCACACGCCACTCAAACTCTCTTCAAAGCCCTCAGACACAGAGGCTATTCCAAACGGTTTCTGCGAAAAATAAAAAACGCCACTTTGGCAGCACTCGCTCCCACTCACTCTCCCAACTCTTCACAACACTCATACCCCCCCAGGGGGAGGCAACCACTACCTAACGATTCCACACCCTTTTCCACTAACCCCAACCATTTCCCATCCCTTTTCTCCGTCCCTAACCCTAAGCCCCTCCCTCTCTTTTCCACTCCCACACACTCTGCTGACCCATCGTCCCTCTTCTCCAACCCCAACCCCAACCTCCCGCCTTCCTTCCCTTTCTCTTCCACCCCCACACACTCTCTTGACCTACCGCCCCCCTTCTCTAACCCTAACCCTAACCCACCCCTTCCATCCATCCCTAACCCCAACCTCCTGCCTTCCTTTCCTTTCTCTTCCACCCCCACACACTCTCTTGACCTACCGCCCCCCTTCTCTAACCCTAACCCTAACCCACCCCTTCCATCCATCCCCAACCCCAACCTCCCGCCTTCCTTCCCTTTCTCTTCCACCCCCACACACTCTCTTGACCTACCGCCCCCCTTCTCTAACCCTAACCCTAACCCACCCCTTCCATCCATCCCTAACCCCAACCTCCCACCTTCCTTCCCTTTCTCCTCCACCCCCACACACTCTCTTGACCTACCACCCCCCTTCTCTAACCCTAACCATTCCCCACCCCTTCAATCCATCCCTGACCCCAACCCCCTCCCTTTCCTCCCTCTCTTTTCCTTCCCCACACACTCCCCTGACCTACCTTCCCCCTTTTCTAACCCTAACCACTCCCCACCCCCTTCTTGCTCCCCTAACCCCCTCCCGTCCCTACCTCTCCTTTCCATGCCCCAACACTCCCCTGACCTGCCTCCCTCTTCAAACCTTAACCATCCCCCACCCCCTTCTTCCTCCCCTAACCCTAACCCTTCCCTACCTTTTCTTTCCATCCCCCAACACTCCCCTGACCTGCCCCCCTCTTCTAACCCTAACCACCCCCCACCCCTTTCTTCCTCTCCTAACCCCGCGCCTTCCTTACCTCTCCTTTCCATCCCCCAACACTCCCCTGATCAGGCCCCCTCTTCTAGTCCTAACCATTCCTCGCTCCCTCTTTCCTCCCCCAACCCCAATTATTCCCCTCCTTTACCTTCTCTATCTGTGCACCTTACCACTGACCCCTTCCTTGCAGAACCTGACCTGGACCCATCCCACTCCCCAACACAACCTACCCCTATTGCCCTCACCCTTACTAGCTGCTCCCCAGCACAAGGGATCGGCCCCATCCCTCAGCACTCCACCTCCCCGCTCAAACTTCTTCCGTTTGTCAGCACCTTCTCTCACAGATTCACAACCCTTCACAAAACTATTAAGTCCCACTTCCAGGACCTGAGACTCCAATATCCACCAGTCCATAATTATAGATTCATCACAGCCTATAGGAAAAACTCAAATCTCCAAAACATTCTGGTTCACTCAGCTTTCACTGAAAATAGAAAAACGGCCCCCACACAATATGAGCACTTATACATTTCTCGTAAATTTATTTCCAACCCCCATAGTGGCAAAAGTCTACCCGTATCTCTCACCCATTCCTTGCAATCTAGAAATACAGTCTATGCCATCATCTGCACAGTCTGCAATAAACTTTACATAGGGGAAACCCGACATTCCATCCTCACCCGTCTCAAACAGCACCTGTACAACATTGGGGAAGGTAGACTATCCACCCCCTTAGTCAATCATTTTCAGCTACACCCAGTTCACAATCTCAGAATCTCCGGCTTGGAATCTAATGACAGATGGTCTACATACCAACGGAAAAGAGCAGAAAAACACTGGATCCACACACTAGCAACACTCACCCCACACGGACTGAACCTAGCATCATAACATCTTCTGATATCTCCATTACTTCAACGGTGCCTTCCTTTGGTCATTCCTTTTTTCTCCTCTCAGCATTTCTTTCTCCTCCACTTTGCCCCTCCCCTCAGGGGTGGACATCTCCCGCTGCGCCGGGGGACCAAAACATCCCCTCTGGTGCACCTGGGAGAGGTCCACCCCACATTCTCCCTTCCCCCCCCTTTTTTTTTTTTTTTTTTTTTTTTTTTTTTTTTTTTTTTCTTTCTTTCTTTCAGTACAGCTCTCTGGGGCAGGTGTCCTCCACTGTGCCGGGGGATTGAACCAGGTCCCTCTGGCTCACCTGGCGGGCACCTGCCCCATTTGGCCAACAACATTGCTCCCTTACCACAATCACTCACATTACAATTCCTCTCCCCTTCTTTACAGATAAAACATTGTTTATTTCTTTTGATGCAGTGCCCCCCCTTTTCTTTCGGTGCGGCTCTCTGGGGCGGGCTTCCGCCACGGTGCCGGGGGATCGAACCAGGTCCCTCTGGCTCTCTTGGCGGGCGCCCGCCCCATTCTGCCACCAACATGGTCAACAGCTCCACCTATTAAATATCCACCACTACACAACTACTACAACCCTTGCAATAATTTCCAAGTCAGTAGGCCAGTGCCATAAACCATAAACATGGTAACCCTGAACCCCAACCCCAACCCCAACCCTAACCTAGCCCGTGCCACTGACTTGGACCTGGTTCATAGCACTATTTATCATCTTTTCCATAAATAGAAACCTCAACTCCTGTATATTCTACCTGAAAGTTCTGGATCCATGCCTCTCAGTTTAATAACCTTGACAGTGATGAATGTCTTTCCCACTGTGCCATCAGCTTCCTTTCCCCCCCCCCCCCCCACCCAAACCTTTTTTTTTTTTTTTTTTTTTTTTTTTTTTTTTTTTTTTTTTTTTTTTTTTTTTTGTCGTCACCTATAACCTCCACCATCCTGGATTTTTCCAAAATTGTTCTTCCTCACTTCCCCCCCCCCCTTTTTTTTCCTTTTTTTTGAGGGGGAGGGCATCCCATGCCAGGCATGGGGATCGATCCAGTCCTGCCCGCTTGGCAGGCGGATGTCTTCCCCATCTTACCACGTGCATTGCTGATTGAGTATACATCTCCAAATTACCATTTTCCGTTCCAATCCCCCCCCTTTTTTCCCAAAACCCCCCCTCCCCCCCCTTTTTTCCTTTTTAACCAATCCCTCCCCACCATTTTCCCTCCAAAATTCAAACTGGTTCAATTATCCTATGGCCTTCTTGCCTGAACCACGGCTCCGCCCGGGAATTCTTCCTCCTCCAATCATCATAGTTCGGGGATGGGTATCACTATGATTTCCCATCCCTGGGCTATATATATCAGTTACTGAGGCCAGCATTCCCTTTAATACCTCTGATGAAGCAGCATCTCTGCGAAACGTCAGGTTTCACACTGCTCAACTGACCCTCACCCTTGGTTTTTTATAGCCTTTTAGTGTGTTTCACCACACACTATTTTAAATTGTTTTAATACTTTGTTTTTACCAGTTTTTTACCTTTTTTAATTAATAAAGATAGTTTTTAATTGCTAGTGGGGGTTTCGGCCTCCTTGGGCCCCCAGGCTCCTCCCTGTGGGATCTACATCTGCCTCACTAATCCTCTTTTGAGTATCAGTCTGCTGCAATAGCCTACAACCATCAGCCATCAACTCCATCTACGACCTGGAATGTTGACCCGACCAAAAGAGGACAACGCACCGACTCCGTGCTAAGGTAGGCCACCCCCTAGCAACTAACATGTTTTTTTCCAGGACCAGGGCAGGCCAGGTGAGCAGTGGGGGGACCAATGCTCGGCCTCAGACACACTCACCACCAACACGACGCGAACCACTGTTACCACCACCACCGCTCATGTCACTACACCCAAACCCCCACTCACACTCTAGTACAGTGAATAGATACCATCAGAAAAATACTTACCATCACCAACATTCCTCGTCACACCATCTTAGACATACCATACACACACCCTATCAAACACTTGACCCAGCCACACGAAACATCACCAAACAATACTTCAAACTCATCCAGGCAGTTCACCACAAAGAAATCATAGACACTTCCATTACATCCCAAACATTCCCTGTAGGAATGATGCGTCAGGTCCATAAACTCACGGATTTCATTAAACCATCTACGCCCTGCGAAGCCACTCAAGCTAAGGTAAAACAAAACACAACAGTATGGATGCGTAACAATATGACTATATTACATGAACATTATACTTCTGTCATCTCATCCCTGATAGACACACCACGGAACCCACTAGCCCTCCAGATAGCCATCAGCTGGGCTAGGAAACGATACTACACTCGCCTTACATCTGCAACCATAAAAACAGTAGAAGACATTCTCAACATTCACCCTGCGGACACACAACCTGTAATCAACACTGCGCACACATTACCGGATCCACCTCATAACCCAGCAGTTTCTAGGATTATATCCAACCCACCACCTCCTCTCCGCACAGGCACCCGCTCAGACAGACCCCTCACCCCCATTTTGGAAGAGGAGGAAGAATTCCCGGCACTCCCACGAGCAAAAATTCCCCATAAACTGTCCCTATATCTTGGCCCCAAACCAACCCTCACAGAGGATTTCACCCGCCATTTTAGACAAACAGAACTGGATCAGAACCCATTATCTCGACCCACAGCCCTGACAGATCTCCCCAGATGCTCCTCCCATCACCTCTCACCCATAGCGAAGTTAAAGCCACCTCAGGACCATACTGATACAGTTAAGGCCCCACGGCAGACCCCATCACATCAATTACCCATATATAGGGAGACCTCTCAAAGCCTCCCTCACCAGACCATCAACCCTACCAGACCCAGAATTACAGCAACATCTCCCCCAGTTCCTTCCATGCCACAGGCTTCTACACCCCTACCCCAGAGACCTAGGCGCCTCACATTCTCTTTACATACACAGAAACCGCCTGAGTCTACCTATTTGGATCCAGAACTTTCTCCCATCTCCCCCGCAACCAACCACATTACAGTACTTACACCTTCTTCATCTGTAAACTGCTCTTTTCCGCCATCTTCTGTTCCACAGCCCAATAACCAGGAACCACAGCCAGACTCCAACCATTCCTTTATCACAGAGCCAACTAGGGCCCGGACGGTTGCAGCCCAGGTCCATGAAAGGTCCACAAAACAGGTTAAATTCATACAGAATCAAATCTTGGACACCATTTCATTGTCAAAATCCACCCCTTCTGTAATATCTAATGTTTCCACAACAGCTAATGATCTCATCTCCTTTGATTCACCCCCAACAGAGGTGGCGGAGGGCCGGATGACTGTGCATGGGCAAACAGATTCCCGGGGCTACAACAACCGCAGGGGAGGGGAAACACATATGATGATTGGGCCCATGAAGGTCAGAATGACCACCCATGCCCACTCTGAACCCTCCCCTGCGACTAGCCCTGGTCCTGTCCCAGTGCCCAGTCGGACTGCCCCTGCCTCCTCTGGCCCCTCCCACACTGTTCAACCCGTGCCGGACCTGGCCGGCAACCGCCCGGGCCCCCCCATTTTACAGTCCACACTACTTTCCTCCCCTCCAAAATTCAAAACAACAACACACTTGGCCAGACCCCACAGGAAGCTACAGGACTGGTCCTTCAGGGTGAGGAGGCCTGTAGTCTTCCTGGGGGACTCCAATATTAAACGGATTCCATATTACACCAACCCCAACCTTCAACTGGACAGTTATCCCGGAGCAAACCTCTATCATTTCGTAAAGATATGTGAAAAGACAGTACCCAATCCAGCCACCAAAATTGTAATATTTTCCATAGGAATTAACAACAAGGATCAGGACCCTAAACAAACATCTATAAAACAGCTTAAAGCTCTCTACAAACAGGCACAGTCTACCTTCCCCAATGCAGATATCTACTTCCCAATACTTAACTTTTCACCTCACCTTACAGACAGACAACAGGAAAACCTCAAGCTAATCAACAATACCATTGCAACCCACTTTCCGTTCTTGGCTGAAATTCCCCACGATACATTCCAGACTGCCGACGACAATATCCACTGGACTACCGCAACTGCCCAAGCCATCTTCCAGCACTGGTGCAAACAGCTAAATTTATAGATACTTCCCAAACCAATCCGGTCACTATTCATGCTCACACTTCACAGTCTGATATACGGCATTTCTTTCCACCCCAAAAACCCACCCACCAGGGCACCGTCGTTACCCCCCATCCAACAACTCCAGTCTCAACCAATACAGTCTCAAACAGGACCCCACCCCTTGCACCCCTCAATTTAGGATGGGATTCCACTTCAACAGTCTTGAATTTGTCAAAATTATTCACCCCTTCATCCACTCAGGTCTCCGTCCTGGAAAGGGGACTTTCTTTTATTCCCAAACCTAAGCACGCAGACTGGGAGGAACTTCAGAGGGACCTCCATAAATATCACAGGCGCTTGAAAATCATTGATCACTTCCACAAATCAGCTAATAGCAATAAAACTCTGTTCACATCACCATCCACCTGGGAACCAGCCTTATCCCAGGTCAACAAAGCCATCCAAACTCTCATTCTATCTGACAGGCAGTCATTTCATTCGTACCACCCCCAAAGGGACATCCCGGATAATTTGACACCCCATGAGCGGAGAGCTCTGAAAGAGCTTTCCCATAACCCCAACATAATCATAAAACCGGCAGATAAAGGTTCTAAAATTGTTATTTTAGATAGACAACAATACCTTTTCGAAGCCAATAGACAACTCACGGATTCAAAATACTATAAACCCATCACAGAAACCGTACAATTACACGCCCAGTCACAAATCAGAAGCATCATTCATTCCCTCTATCAGCGCAAACTCATCACAGCCAAACAGAGGGATTATCTATTTGGACCGGATCAACCACGCCCCCGACAGTTTTACCTTCTACCAAAAATCCATAAAGACCCCTCCACTTGGACCATTCCCTCTGAGGTTCCTCCCGGCCGTCCCATTGTCTCGGACTGTGGTAGCTCCACTTACAACATCTCTCAGTACATAGACCACTTTTTAGGCCCCCTCTCCACAAAACATCCCAGTTATATAAAGGACACCTATCATTTTCTCAACATAATCAGACCCATGGCGGTCCCAAATAAGGCCTTCTTGTTTACCCTGGATATTGATAGCCTTTACACAAACATAAATACTCAACACGGCCTACAAACCATTCATTCTATTTTCCACAGATACCCAGACCACAATAGACCAGACAGACATATTTTGGACCTCCTCAAAATTTGTCTTACCAACAACGACTTCACGTTCAATAATAAACTATACTTACAGATTCATGGGACCGCCATGGGCCAAAGATTTGCACCTTCATATGCAAACATCTACATGAGTGAGTGGGAGCGAGGAGCACTCGCCAAGTGTCCCCATAAACCTCTGCTCTTTCTTAGATTTCTAGATGATATCATAGGTATATGGCATCATGACATTTCTCTCTTCCAACAGTTTTTGGACATCCTCAATAACCATCATCCATCCATCAAACTCAAATCCACCATTGATCCCCACCAAGTTAATTTTCTTGACACTACAGTATATTTCGAACCCTCCAATAATTCATACAATCGCCTATTTACAAAAGTTTTCTTCAAGGCTACGGACACACATGCACTTCTCCATAAATCCAGTTATCATCCCAAACACACCTTCCGGGGTATCATCAAATCTCAGATCATCCGTTTTCACCGCATCTGTTCCAAACCCTCGGATTTCTCACACGCCACTCAAACTCTCTTCAAAGCCCTCAGACACAGAGGCTATTCCAAACGGTTTCTGCGAAAAATAAAAAACGCCACTTTGGCAGCACTCGCTCCCACTCACTCTCCCAACTCTTCACAACACTCATACCCCCCCAGGGGGAGGCAACCACTACCTAACGATTCCACACCCTTTTCCACTAACCCCAACCATTTCCCATCCCTTTTCTCCGTCCCTAACCCTAAGCCCCTCCCTCTCTTTTCCACTCCCACACACTCTGCTGACCCATCGTCCCTCTTCTCCAACCCCAACCCCAACCTCCCGCCTTCCTTCCCTTTCTCTTCCACCCCCACACACTCTCTTGACCTACCGCCCCCCTTCTCTAACCCTAACCCTAACCCACCCCTTCCATCCATCCCTAACCCCAACCTCCTGCCTTCCTTTCCTTTCTCTTCCACCCCCACACACTCTCTTGACCTACCGCCCCCCTTCTCTAACCCTAACCCTAACCCACCCCTTCCATCCATCCCCAACCCCAACCTCCCGCCTTCCTTCCCTTTCTCTTCCACCCCCACACACTCTCTTGACCTACCGCCCCCCTTCTCTAACCCTAACCCTAACCCACCCCTTCCATCCATCCCTAACCCCAACCTCCCACCTTCCTTCCCTTTCTCCTCCACCCCCACACACTCTCTTGACCTACCACCCCCCTTCTCTAACCCTAACCATTCCCCACCCCTTCAATCCATCCCTGACCCCAACCCCCTCCCTTTCCTCCCTCTCTTTTCCTTCCCCACACACTCCCCTGACCTACCTTCCCCCTTTTCTAACCCTAACCACTCCCCACCCCCTTCTTGCTCCCCTAACCCCCTCCCGTCCCTACCTCTCCTTTCCATGCCCCAACACTCCCCTGACCTGCCTCCCTCTTCAAACCTTAACCATCCCCCACCCCCTTCTTCCTCCCCTAACCCTAACCCTTCCCTACCTTTTCTTTCCATCCCCCAACACTCCCCTGACCTGCCCCCCTCTTCTAACCCTAACCACCCCCCACCCCTTTCTTCCTCTCCTAACCCCGCGCCTTCCTTACCTCTCCTTTCCATCCCCCAACACTCCCCTGATCAGGCCCCCTCTTCTAGTCCTAACCATTCCTCGCTCCCTCTTTCCTCCCCCAACCCCAATTATTCCCCTCCTTTACCTTCTCTATCTGTGCACCTTACCACTGACCCCTTCCTTGCAGAACCTGACCTGGACCCATCCCACTCCCCAACACAACCTACCCCTATTGCCCTCACCCTTACTAGCTGCTCCCCAGCACAAGGGATCGGCCCCATCCCTCAGCACTCCACCTCCCCGCTCAAACTTCTTCCGTTTGTCAGCACCTTCTCTCACAGATTCACAACCCTTCACAAAACTATTAAGTCCCACTTCCAGGACCTGAGACTCCAATATCCACCAGTCCATAATTATAGATTCATCACAGCCTATAGGAAAAACTCAAATCTCCAAAACATTCTGGTTCACTCAGCTTTCACTGAAAATAGAAAAACGGCCCCCACACAATATGAGCACTTATACATTTCTCGTAAATTTATTTCCAACCCCCATAGTGGCAAAAGTCTACCCGTATCTCTCACCCATTCCTTGCAATCTAGAAATACAGTCTATGCCATCATCTGCACAGTCTGCAATAAACTTTACATAGGGGAAACCCGACATTCCATCCTCACCCGTCTCAAACAGCACCTGTACAACATTGGGGAAGGTAGACTATCCACCCCCTTAGTCAATCATTTTCAGCTACACCCAGTTCACAATCTCAGAATCTCCGGCTTGGAATCTAATGACAGATGGTCTACATACCAACGGAAAAGAGCAGAAAAACACTGGATCCACACACTAGCAACACTCACCCCACACGGACTGAACCTAGCATCATAACATCTTCTGATATCTCCATTACTTCAACGGTGCCTTCCTTTGGTCATTCCTTTTTTCTCCTCTCAGCATTTCTTTCTCCTCCACTTTGCCCCTCCCCTCAGGGGTGGACATCTCCCGCTGCGCCGGGGGACCAAAACATCCCCTCTGGTGCACCTGGGAGAGGTCCACCCCACATTCTCCCTTCCCCCCCCTTTTTTTTTTTTTTTTTTTTTTTTTTTTTTTTTTTTTCTTTCTTTCTTTCAGTACAGCTCTCTGGGGCAGGTGTCCTCCACTGTGCCGGGGGATTGAACCAGGTCCCTCTGGCTCACCTGGCGGGCACCTGCCCCATTTGGCCAACAACATTGCTCCCTTACCACAATCACTCACATTACAATTCCTCTCCCCTTCTTTACAGATAAAACATTGTTTATTTCTTTTGATGCAGTGCCCCCCCTTTTCTTTCGGTGCGGCTCTCTGGGGCGGGCTTCCGCCACGGTGCCGGGGGATCGAACCAGGTCCCTCTGGCTCTCTTGGCGGGCGCCCGCCCCATTCTGCCACCAACATGGTCAACAGCTCCACCTATTAAATATCCACCACTACACAACTACTACAACCCTTGCAATAATTTCCAAGTCAGTAGGCCAGTGCCATAAACCATAAACATGGTAACCCTGAACCCCAACCCCAACCCCAACCCTAACCTAGCCCGTGCCACTGACTTGGACCTGGTTCATAGCACTATTTATCATCTTTTCCATAAATAGAAACCTCAACTCCTGTATATTCTACCTGAAAGTTCTGGATCCATGCCTCTCAGTTTAATAACCTTGACAGTGATGAATGTCTTTCCCACTGTGCCATCAGCTTCCTTTCCCCCCCCCCTCCCTCCCTCCCTCCCTCCCACCCAAACCTTTTTTTTTTTTTTTTTTTTTTTTTTTTTTTTTTTTTTTTTTTTTTGTCGTCACCTATAACCTCCACCATCCTGGATTTTTCCAAAATTGTTCTTCCTCACTTCCCCCCCCCCCTTTTTTTTTCCTTTTTTTTGAGGGGGAGGGCATCCCATGCCAGGCATGGGGATCGATCCAGTCCTGCCCGCTTGGCAGGCGGATGTCTTCCCCATCTTACCACGTGCATTGCTGATTGAGTATACATCTCCAAATTACCATTTTCCGTTCCAATCCCCCCCCTTTTTTCCCAAAACCCCCCCTCCCCCCCCCTTTTTTCCTTTTTAACCAATCCCTCCCCACCATTTTCCCTCCAAAATTCAAACTGGTTCAATTATCCTATGGCCTTCTTGCCTGAACCACGGCTCCGCCCGGGAATTCTTCCTCCTCCAATCATCATAGTTCGGGGATGGGTATCACTATGATTTCCCATCCCTGGGCTATATATATCAGTTACTGAGGCCAGCATTCCCTTTAATACCTCTGATGAAGCAGCATCTCTGCGAAACGTCAGGTTTCACACTGCTCAACTGACCCTCACCCTTGGTTTTTTATAGCCTTTTAGTGTGTTTCACCACACACTATTTTAAATTGTTTTAATACTTTGTTTTTACCAGTTTTTTACCTTTTTTAATTAATAAAGATAGTTTTTAATTGCTAGTGGGGGTTTCGGCCTCCTTGGGCCCCCAGGCTCCTCCCTGTGGGATCTACATCTGCCTCACTAATCCTCTTTTGAGTATCAGTCTGCTGCAATAGCCTACAACCATCAGCCATCAACTCCATCTACGACCTGGAATGTTGACCCGACCAAAAGAGGACAACGCACCAACTCCGTGCTAAGGTAGGCCACCCTCTAGCAATTAACATGTTTCTTTCCAGGACCAGGGCAGGCCAGGTGAGCAGTGGGGGGACCAATGCTCGGCCTCAGACACACTCACTACCAACACGACGCGAACCGCTGTTACCACCACCACCGCTTATGTCACTACACCCAAACCCCCATTCACATCCTAGTACGGTGAACAGATACCATCAGAAAAATACTTATCATCACCAACATTTCTCATCACACCATCTTAGACAAACCACACACACACCCTATCAAACACTTGACCCAGCCACACGAAACATCACCAAACAATACTTCAAACTCATCCAGGCAGTTCACCACAAAGAAATCATAGACACTTCCATTACATCCCAAACATTCCCTGTAGGAATGATGCGTCAGGTCCACAAACTCACGGATTTCATTAAACCATCTACACCCTGTGAAGCCACTCAAGCTAAGGTCAAACAAAACACAACAGTATGGATGCATAACAATATGACTATACTACATGAACATTACACATCAGTCATCTCATCCCTGGAAGACACACCTCGAAACCCACTAGCCCTCCAGATAGCCATCAGCTGGGCTAGGAAACGATACCATACTCGCCTCACTTCAGGAACCATAAGAACAATAGAAGACATTCTCAACATTCACCCTGCAGACACACAACCTGTAGTTAACACTACACAGACGCCAGCAGACCCACCTCATAATTCAGCAGCTTCTAAGATTGGATCCAACCCGCCACCTCTACCCCACACAGGCACCCGCACAGATAGGCCCCTCACCCCCATTTTAGAAGAGGAGGAGGAATTCCCGGCACTCCCACGACCAAAAACTCCCCATAAATTGTCCCTATACCTTGGTCCCAAACCAACCCTCACGGAGGATTTCACCCGCCATTTTAGACAAACAGAACTGGATCAGAACCAATCATCTCGACCCACAGCTCCGTCAGATCTCCCCAGATGCTCCTCCCATCACCTCTCACCCATAGCAAAGTTAAAGCCACCGCAGGACCACAGTGATACAGTTAAGGCCCCACGGCAGACCCCATCACATCAATTACCCATATATAGGGAGACCTCTCAAGGCCTCCCTCACCAGACCATCAACCCTACCAGACCCAGAATTGCAGCAATACCTCCCCCAGCTTTTTCCATGCCACAGGCTTCTACACCCCTACCCCAGAGACCCAGGCGCCTCACATTCTCTTTACACACACAGAAACCACCCGAGCCTACCTATTTGGATCCAGAGCTTTCTCCCATCTCCCCCGCAACCAATCACATCACAGTACTTACACCCTCTTCATCTGTAAACTGCTCTTTTCCACCATCTTCTGTTCCACAGCCCAATAACCAAGAACCACAACCAGACTCCAACCATCCCTTTATCACAGAGCCAACTAGGGCCCGGACGGTTGCAGCCCAGGTCCATGAAAGCTCTACAAATCAGGTCAAACTCATACAGAATCAAATCTTGGACACCATATCACTGTCAAAATCCACCCCTTCTGTAATATCTAATGTTTCCATAACAGCTAACGACCTCATTTCCTTTGATTCACCCCCAACAGAGATGGCAGAGGGCCGGCTGACTGTGCGTGGGCAAACAGATTCCCGGGGCCACAACAACCGCAGGGGAGGGGAAACACATATGATGATTGGGCCCATGAAGGTCAGAATGACCACCCATGCCCACTCTGAACCCTCCCCTGCGACTAGCCCTGGTCCTGTCCCAGTGCACAGTCAGACCGCCCCTGCCTCCTCGGTCCCCTCTCACACTGATCAACCCGTCCCACACCTGGCCGGCAACCGCCCGGGCCCCCCCATTTTACAATCCACTCTACTTTCCTCCCCTCCCAAATCCAAAGCAATAACCCACTTGGCTAGACCCCACAGGAAGCTACAGGACTGGTCCTTCAGGGTGAGGAGGCCTGTAGTCTTCCTGGGGGACTCCAATATCAAACGGATCCCACCCTACACCAATCCCAACATTCAACTGGACAGTTATCCCGGAGCAAACCTCTATCATTTCCTAAAGATATGCGAAAAGTCAGTACCCAATCCGGCCACCAAAATTGTAATATTTTCCATAGGAATCAATAACAAGGATCAGGACCCTAAACAAACATCAATAAAACAGCTAAAAGCTCTTTACAAACAGGCACAGTCTACCTTTCCCAATGCAGACATCTACTTCCCAATACTTAACTTCTCACCTCACCTTACAGACAGACAACAGGAAAACCTCAGGTTAATCAACAACACCATTGCAACCCACTTCCCATTCCTGACCGAAATTCCCCACGATACATTCCAGACTGCTGACGACAACATCCATTGGACCACCGCAACAGCCCAAGCTATTTTCCAACACTGGTGCAAACAGCTAAATTTATAGATACTCCTCAAACCAATCCGGTCACTATCCATGCTCATACATTGCAATCTGATATCCGGCATTTCTTCCCACCTCAAAAACCTACCCACCAAGGCGCTGTCATTACTCCCCGTCCAACACTTTTAGCCCCAACCAACACAGTTTCAAACAGGACCCCACCCCTTGCACACCCCAATTTAGGATGGGACTCCACTTCAACAGTTTTAAATTTGTCAAAATTATTCATCCCTTCATCCACTCAGGTCTCCGTCCTGGAAAGGGGACTTTCTTTTATCCCCAAACCCAAGCACTCAGACTGGGAGGAACTTCAGAGGGACCTCCACAAATACCACAGGCGCTTGAAAATCATCGACCACTTCCATAAATCAACTAATAGAAATAAAACTCTTTTCACATCCCCATCCACCTGGGAACCAGCTTTATCTCAGACCAATAAAGCCATCCAAACTCTAATTCTATCCGACAGGCAATCACTTCATTCACACCGTCCCCAAAGAGACATCCCGGACAATTTGACACCTCAGGAGCGCAGAGCCCTGAAAGAACTTTCTCACAACCCCAATATAATCATAAAACCGGCAGACAAAGGCTCTAAAATCGTTATTTTAGACAGACAACAATATCTCCTAGAAGCCAATAGACAACTCGCAGATTTAAAATACTACAAACCCATAACAGAAACCTTGCAATTACAGACCCAGTCTCAAATCAGAAGCATCATACAATCCCTCTATCATTGCAAACTCATCACAGCTAAACAAAGAGATTATCTATTTGGACCGGATCAACCACGCCCCCGACAGTTTTATCTTTTACCAAAAATTCATAAAGACCCCTCCACATGGACAATTCCCTCTGAGGTTCCTCCCGGTCGTCCCATTGTCTCGGACTGTGGAAGTTCCACTTACAACATTTCCCAGTATATAGACCACTTTTTAGGCCCCCTCTCCACAAAGCACCCTAGTTACATAAAAGACACCTATCACTTTCTCGATATAATCAGGCCCATGGCTGTCCCAAACAAGGCCTACTTGTTCACTCTGGATATTGACAGCCTCTACACAAACATAAACACCCAACACGGCCTACAAATCATTCATTCCACATTTCACCGATACCCAGACCCCAATAGACCAGATGGACATATTTTGGACCTTCTCAAAATTTGTCTCACCAACAATGACTTTACATTCAATAACAAACAGTACTTACAGGTTCACGGGACAGCCATGGGCCAAAGATTTGCACCTTCATACGCCAATATCTACATGAGTGAGTGGGAGCGAGAAGCACTTGCCAAGTGCCCCCATAAACCTCTGCTCTTTCTCAGATTTCTGGATGACATCATAGGTATATGGCACCACGACATTTCCCTTTTCCAACAGTTTTTGGACATTCTCAACAACCACCATCCATCCATCAAACTCAAATCCACGATTGATTCCAACCAAGTAAATTTTCTCGACACCACAGTATATTTTGAACCCACCAACACTTCATACAATCGCCTCTTTACAAAAGTTTTCTTCAAAGCAACAGACACGCACGCACTTCTCCATAAATCTAGTTATCACCCCAAACACACCTTCCGTGGTATCATTAAATCTCAAATCATCCGCTTCCACCGCATCTGCTCCAAACCCTCTGATTTCTCACACGCCACTCAAACCCTTTTCAAAGCCCTCAGACAGAGAGGCTATTCTAAACGCTTCCTACGAACAATAAAAAACACCACTTTGGCTGCACTCGCTCCCACTCACTCTAACAACACTTCACAATACTCATATCTCCCCAGGGGGAGACAACTACAATCCAAAACCCCTAACCACCCTCCTCCCTTACTCTCCCCCTCTAACCTTCACTGTTCCCCTTCCCTGCCCTTTTCCTCTAACCCTAACCCCAACCATGACCCGGACTTGCCCCCTAACCCTAACCCCCTTCCTCCTCTCCCTCTCCCTTCCATCCCCGTACACTCCCCCAACCCACCGTCCCCCTTCTCTTACCCTAACCATTCCCCACCTCCTTCCTCCACCCCTAATCCCAACCTCCTTCCTCCCTTCCCTGTCCTTTCTAACCCCACACATTCCCCTGACCCGCCTTCCCCCTTTTCTAACCCCAACCATCCCCCACCCCCTTCCTCCTCCCCTAACCCCAACCCCCTGCCTTCCTTGCCTTCCTTTTCCACCCCCATACATTTCCCTGACCTCCTGTCCTTATCCTCTAACCCTAACCATTCCCCATCCCTTCTTTCCACTCCTAACCCTAACCCCCTGCCTTCCTTGTCTCCCTTTTCCACCCCCACACACTCCCCTGACCCACCGTCCTTCTCCTCTAACCCTAACCATTCCCCACCCCTTCCTTCCATCCCTAACCCTAACCCCCCGTCCTTATCCTCTAACCCTAACCATCCCCCTTCCCCCCTTTCCACTCCTAACCCTAACCCCCTGCCTTCCTTGTCTCCCTTTTCCACCCCCACACACTCCCCTGACCCACCGTCCCCCTCCTCTAACCCTAACCATTCCCCACCCCTTCCTTCCATCCCCAACCCTAACCCCCTCCCTTCCTCCCCCTTCTCTTCCATTTCCCAACACTTCCCTGACCTCCCATCCCCGTTTCCTAACCCTAACCATTTCCCATCCCTTCCCTCCTTCCCTAACCCCCGCCCTCCCTCCCCTCCCTTTCCCATCCCCCAACACTCCCCTGACCGGCCCCTTTCTTCCAACCCTAACCATTCCCCAGTCCTTCTCTCCTCCCCCAACCCCTTCCCTTCCTTCCCTCTCCTTTCTATCCCCCAACACTCCCCTGACCTGCTGCCCCCCTCTTCTCACCCTAACCATTCCCCACTCCTTCTCTCCTTCCCTAACCCCACTCATTCCCCCTCCTTACCTTCTCTATCCGTGCACCTCACTTCTGACCCTTCCCTCATAGAACCTTACCTGGACCCATCTTACTCCTCAACACAACCTACCCCTACTACCCCCGCCCTTCCCACCTGTTACTCAGCACGAGAGATCAGCCCTGTTCCTCCGAAATCCAGTTCCCCGCCCAAACTTCTTCCTTTTGTCAGCACCTTTTCCCACAGATATACAACCCTTCACAAAACAATTAAGTCCCATTTCCAGGACCTGAGACTGCAATATCCACCTGTCCACAATTATAGATTCATCACAGCTTATAGGAAAAATTCAAACCTCAAAAACATCCTGGTCCACTCAGCCTTCACTGAAAATAGAAAATTTTCCCCCACACAATATGAACACTTATATATTTCCCGCAAATTCATTTCAAACCCTCATAGTGGCAAAAGTCTTCCTGTATCTCTCACTCATTCACTGCAAACAAGAAATACTATCTATGCCATCACCTGCACAGTCTGCAATATGCTTTACATAGGGGAAACCCGACATTCCATTCTCACCCGTCTTAAACAGCACCTGTACAACATTGGGGAAGGTAGACTATCCACCCCTTTAGTCAATCATTTCCAACTACACCCCGTTCATAATCTCACAATCTCCGGCTTGGAATCTAATGACAGATGGTCTACATACCAACGGAAAAGAGCAGAAAAACACTGGATCCACACACTGGCAACTCTCACTCCACAAGGACTAAACTCAGCATCATAATATTTCTGTTAACTCCATTTCAGCAAACCCCCCCCTTTTTTTTTTTTTTTTTTTTTTTTTTTTTTTTTTTTTTTCTTTTCTCTCTTCCTCCTTAAAATATTTCTTTCTTGCACTTTGCCCATTCCTTCTGGGGCAGACATCTCCTGCTGTGCTGGAGGATCAAACCAGGTCCTTCCCGCTCACTGGACGGATGTCTGCCCCATTACGCCAACAGCATTACTCCCTCAGCATATTTAATTATACCTTACTTCTCCCCCTCAGGCTTTTCAATAAATTGCTACTTTCTCCAAATGACACCATTCCCCT
Organism: Telmatherina bonti; assembly: GCF_933228915.1. NCBI lineage: Eukaryota > Metazoa > Chordata > Actinopteri > Atheriniformes > Telmatherinidae > Telmatherina > Telmatherina bonti. The sequence goes on along the minus strand of NC_136626.1, from coordinate 276,238 downwards.
CCTCATCACAACTCTTCTGGGGCGGGCATCTTCCACTGGACCGGGGGATTGAACCGGTCCCTCTGGCTCTCTTGGTGGATGTCCGCCCCATTTGGCCAACAACATTGCCCACTTACCACAATCACTCTTATTATAATCCCTCTCCCCTTCTTTACAGATAAAACATTTATATATTTCTTTTGATGCAGTGCCCCCCCCCCCCTCCTTTTCTTTCAGTGCGGCTCTCTGGGGCGGGCTTCCGCCACTGTGCCAGGGGATCGAACCAGGTCCCTCTGGCTCACTTGGCGGGCGCCCGCCCCATTCTGCCACCAACATGATCAACAGCTCCATCTATTGAATATCAACCGCTACACAACTACTACAACCCTTGCAATAATTTCCAAGTCAGTAGGCCAGTGCCATAAACCATAAACATGGTAACCCTGAACCCCAACCCCAACCCCAACCCTAACCTAGCCCGTGCCACTGACTTGGACCTGGTTCATACCACTATTTATCATCTTTTCCATAAATAGAAACCTCAACTCCTGTATATTCTACCTGAAAGTTCTGGATCCATGCCTCTTAGTTTAATAACTTTGACTTGGGGAAATTGCACCAGTGATGAATGTCTTTCCCACTGTGCCATTAGCTTCCTTTACCCCCCCCCCCCCCCCCCCCCCCCCCCCCCCGCCTTTCCACCCAAACTTCTTTTTTTTTTTTTTTTTTTTTTTTTTTTTTTTTTTTTTTTCAAACCAATCCCTCCCCACCATTTTCCCTCCAAAATTCAAACTGGTTCAATTACCCTATAGCCTTCTCAGCTGAAACACGGCTCCGCCCGGGAACTCTTCCTCCTCCAATGATCATAGCTTGGGGATGGGCATCAACTCAATTTCCCATCCCTGGGCTATATATATCAGTTACTGAGGCCAGCATTCCCTTTAATACCTCTGATGAAGCAGCACCTCTGCGAAACGTCAGGTTTCACACTGCTCAACTGACCCTCACCCTTGGTTTTTTATAGCCTTTTAGTGTGTTTCACCACACACTATTTTAAATTGTTTTAATACTTTGTTTTTACCAGTTTTTTACCTTTTTTTAATAAAGATAGTTTTTAATTGCTAGTGGGGGTTTCGGCCTCCTCGAGCCCCCGGGCTCCTCCCTGTGGGATCTACATCTGCCTCACTAATCCTCTTTTGAGTATCAGTCTGCTGCAATAGCCTACAACTATCAGCCATCAACTCCATCTACGACCTGGAATGTTGACCCGACCAAAAGAGGACAACGCACCAACTCCGTGCTAAGGTAGGCCACCCTCTAGCAATTAACATGTTTCTTTCCAGGACCAGGGCAGGCCAGGTGAGCAGTGGGGGGACCAATGCTCGGCCTCAGACACACTCACTACCAACACGACGCGAACCGCTGTTACCACCACCACCGCTTATGTCACTACACCCAAACCCCCATTCACATCCTAGTACGGTGAACAGATACCATCAGAAAAATACTTATCATCACCAACATTTCTCATCACACCATCTTAGACAAACCACACACACACCCTATCAAACACTTGACCCAGCCACACGAAACATCACCAAACAATACTTCAAACTCATCCAGGCAGTTCACCACAAAGAAATCATAGACACTTCCATTACATCCCAAACATTCCCTGTAGGAATGATGCGTCAGGTCCACAAACTCACGGATTTCATTAAACCATCTACACCCTGTGAAGCCACTCAAGCTAAGGTCAAACAAAACACAACAGTATGGATGCATAACAATATGACTATACTACATGAACATTACACATCAGTCATCTCATCCCTGGAAGACACACCTCGAAACCCACTAGCCCTCCAGATAGCCATCAGCTGGGCTAGGAAACGATACCATACTCGCCTCACTTCAGGAACCATAAGAACAATAGAAGACATTCTCAACATTCACCCTGCAGACACACAACCTGTAGTTAACACTACACAGACGCCAGCAGACCCACCTCATAATTCAGCAGCTTCTAAGATTGGATCCAACCCGCCACCTCTACCCCACACAGGCACCCGCACAGATAGGCCCCTCACCCCCATTTTAGAAGAGGAGGAGGAATTCCCGGCACTCCCACGACCAAAAACTCCCCATAAATTGTCCCTATACCTTGGTCCCAAACCAACCCTCACGGAGGATTTCACCCGCCATTTTAGACAAACAGAACTGGATCAGAACCAATCATCTCGACCCACAGCTCCGTCAGATCTCCCCAGATGCTCCTCCCATCACCTCTCACCCATAGCAAAGTTAAAGCCACCGCAGGACCACAGTGATACAGTTAAGGCCCCACGGCAGACCCCATCACATCAATTACCCATATATAGGGAGACCTCTCAAGGCCTCCCTCACCAGACCATCAACCCTACCAGACCCAGAATTGCAGCAATACCTCCCCCAGCTTTTTCCATGCCACAGGCTTCTACACCCCTACCCCAGAGACCCAGGCGCCTCACATTCTCTTTACACACACAGAAACCACCCGAGCCTACCTATTTGGATCCAGAGCTTTCTCCCATCTCCCCCGCAACCAATCACATCACAGTACTTACACCCTCTTCATCTGTAAACTGCTCTTTTCCACCATCTTCTGTTCCACAGCCCAATAACCAAGAACCACAACCAGACTCCAACCATCCCTTTATCACAGAGCCAACTAGGGCCCGGACGGTTGCAGCCCAGGTCCATGAAAGCTCTACAAATCAGGTCAAACTCATACAGAATCAAATCTTGGACACCATATCACTGTCAAAATCCACCCCTTCTGTAATATCTAATGTTTCCATAACAGCTAACGACCTCATTTCCTTTGATTCACCCCCAACAGAGATGGCAGAGGGCCGGCTGACTGTGCGTGGGCAAACAGATTCCCGGGGCCACAACAACCGCAGGGGAGGGGAAACACATATGATGATTGGGCCCATGAAGGTCAGAATGACCACCCATGCCCACTCTGAACCCTCCCCTGCGACTAGCCCTGGTCCTGTCCCAGTGCACAGTCAGACCGCCCCTGCCTCCTCGGTCCCCTCTCACACTGATCAACCCGTCCCACACCTGGCCGGCAACCGCCCGGGCCCCCCCATTTTACAATCCACTCTACTTTCCTCCCCTCCCAAATCCAAAGCAATAACCCACTTGGCTAGACCCCACAGGAAGCTACAGGACTGGTCCTTCAGGGTGAGGAGGCCTGTAGTCTTCCTGGGGGACTCCAATATCAAACGGATCCCACCCTACACCAATCCCAACATTCAACTGGACAGTTATCCCGGAGCAAACCTCTATCATTTCCTAAAGATATGCGAAAAGTCAGTACCCAATCCGGCCACCAAAATTGTAATATTTTCCATAGGAATCAATAACAAGGATCAGGACCCTAAACAAACATCAATAAAACAGCTAAAAGCTCTTTACAAACAGGCACAGTCTACCTTTCCCAATGCAGACATCTACTTCCCAATACTTAACTTCTCACCTCACCTTACAGACAGACAACAGGAAAACCTCAGGTTAATCAACAACACCATTGCAACCCACTTCCCATTCCTGACCGAAATTCCCCACGATACATTCCAGACTGCTGACGACAACATCCATTGGACCACCGCAACAGCCCAAGCTATTTTCCAACACTGGTGCAAACAGCTAAATTTATAGATACTCCTCAAACCAATCCGGTCACTATCCATGCTCATACATTGCAATCTGATATCCGGCATTTCTTCCCACCTCAAAAACCTACCCACCAAGGCGCTGTCATTACTCCCCGTCCAACACTTTTAGCCCCAACCAACACAGTTTCAAACAGGACCCCACCCCTTGCACACCCCAATTTAGGATGGGACTCCACTTCAACAGTTTTAAATTTGTCAAAATTATTCATCCCTTCATCCACTCAGGTCTCCGTCCTGGAAAGGGGACTTTCTTTTATCCCCAAACCCAAGCACTCAGACTGGGAGGAACTTCAGAGGGACCTCCACAAATACCACAGGCGCTTGAAAATCATCGACCACTTCCATAAATCAACTAATAGAAATAAAACTCTTTTCACATCCCCATCCACCTGGGAACCAGCTTTATCTCAGACCAATAAAGCCATCCAAACTCTAATTCTATCCGACAGGCAATCACTTCATTCACACCGTCCCCAAAGAGACATCCCGGACAATTTGACACCTCAGGAGCGCAGAGCCCTGAAAGAACTTTCTCACAACCCCAATATAATCATAAAACCGGCAGACAAAGGCTCTAAAATCGTTATTTTAGACAGACAACAATATCTCCTAGAAGCCAATAGACAACTCGCAGATTTAAAATACTACAAACCCATAACAGAAACCTTGCAATTACAGACCCAGTCTCAAATCAGAAGCATCATACAATCCCTCTATCATTGCAAACTCATCACAGCTAAACAAAGAGATTATCTATTTGGACCGGATCAACCACGCCCCCGACAGTTTTATCTTTTACCAAAAATTCATAAAGACCCCTCCACATGGACAATTCCCTCTGAGGTTCCTCCCGGTCGTCCCATTGTCTCGGACTGTGGAAGTTCCACTTACAACATTTCCCAGTATATAGACCACTTTTTAGGCCCCCTCTCCACAAAGCACCCTAGTTACATAAAAGACACCTATCACTTTCTCGATATAATCAGGCCCATGGCTGTCCCAAACAAGGCCTACTTGTTCACTCTGGATATTGACAGCCTCTACACAAACATAAACACCCAACACGGCCTACAAATCATTCATTCCACATTTCACCGATACCCAGACCCCAATAGACCAGATGGACATATTTTGGACCTTCTCAAAATTTGTCTCACCAACAATGACTTTACATTCAATAACAAACAGTACTTACAGGTTCACGGGACAGCCATGGGCCAAAGATTTGCACCTTCATACGCCAATATCTACATGAGTGAGTGGGAGCGAGAAGCACTTGCCAAGTGCCCCCATAAACCTCTGCTCTTTCTCAGATTTCTGGATGACATCATAGGTATATGGCACCACGACATTTCCCTTTTCCAACAGTTTTTGGACATTCTCAACAACCACCATCCATCCATCAAACTCAAATCCACGATTGATTCCAACCAAGTAAATTTTCTCGACACCACAGTATATTTTGAACCCACCAACACTTCATACAATCGCCTCTTTACAAAAGTTTTCTTCAAAGCAACAGACACGCACGCACTTCTCCATAAATCTAGTTATCACCCCAAACACACCTTCCGTGGTATCATTAAATCTCAAATCATCCGCTTCCACCGCATCTGCTCCAAACCCTCTGATTTCTCACACGCCACTCAAACCCTTTTCAAAGCCCTCAGACAGAGAGGCTATTCTAAACGCTTCCTACGAACAATAAAAAACACCACTTTGGCTGCACTCGCTCCCACTCACTCTAACAACACTTCACAATACTCATATCTCCCCAGGGGGAGACAACTACAATCCAAAACCCCTAACCACCCTCCTCCCTTACTCTCCCCCTCTAACCTTCACTGTTCCCCTTCCCTGCCCTTTTCCTCTAACCCTAACCCCAACCATGACCCGGACTTGCCCCCTAACCCTAACCCCCTTCCTCCTCTCCCTCTCCCTTCCATCCCCGTACACTCCCCCAACCCACCGTCCCCCTTCTCTTACCCTAACCATTCCCCACCTCCTTCCTCCACCCCTAATCCCAACCTCCTTCCTCCCTTCCCTGTCCTTTCTAACCCCACACATTCCCCTGACCCGCCTTCCCCCTTTTCTAACCCCAACCATCCCCCACCCCCTTCCTCCTCCCCTAACCCCAACCCCCTGCCTTCCTTGCCTTCCTTTTCCACCCCCATACATTTCCCTGACCTCCTGTCCTTATCCTCTAACCCTAACCATTCCCCATCCCTTCTTTCCACTCCTAACCCTAACCCCCTGCCTTCCTTGTCTCCCTTTTCCACCCCCACACACTCCCCTGACCCACCGTCCTTCTCCTCTAACCCTAACCATTCCCCACCCCTTCCTTCCATCCCTAACCCTAACCCCCCGTCCTTATCCTCTAACCCTAACCATCCCCCTTCCCCCCTTTCCACTCCTAACCCTAACCCCCTGCCTTCCTTGTCTCCCTTTTCCACCCCCACACACTCCCCTGACCCACCGTCCCCCTCCTCTAACCCTAACCATTCCCCACCCCTTCCTTCCATCCCCAACCCTAACCCCCTCCCTTCCTCCCCCTTCTCTTCCATTTCCCAACACTTCCCTGACCTCCCATCCCCGTTTCCTAACCCTAACCATTTCCCATCCCTTCCCTCCTTCCCTAACCCCCGCCCTCCCTCCCCTCCCTTTCCCATCCCCCAACACTCCCCTGACCGGCCCCTTTCTTCCAACCCTAACCATTCCCCAGTCCTTCTCTCCTCCCCCAACCCCTTCCCTTCCTTCCCTCTCCTTTCTATCCCCCAACACTCCCCTGACCTGCTGCCCCCCTCTTCTCACCCTAACCATTCCCCACTCCTTCTCTCCTTCCCTAACCCCACTCATTCCCCCTCCTTACCTTCTCTATCCGTGCACCTCACTTCTGACCCTTCCCTCATAGAACCTTACCTGGACCCATCTTACTCCTCAACACAACCTACCCCTACTACCCCCGCCCTTCCCACCTGTTACTCAGCACGAGAGATCAGCCCTGTTCCTCCGAAATCCAGTTCCCCGCCCAAACTTCTTCCTTTTGTCAGCACCTTTTCCCACAGATATACAACCCTTCACAAAACAATTAAGTCCCATTTCCAGGACCTGAGACTGCAATATCCACCTGTCCACAATTATAGATTCATCACAGCTTATAGGAAAAATTCAAACCTCAAAAACATCCTGGTCCACTCAGCCTTCACTGAAAATAGAAAATTTTCCCCCACACAATATGAACACTTATATATTTCCCGCAAATTCATTTCAAACCCTCATAGTGGCAAAAGTCTTCCTGTATCTCTCACTCATTCACTGCAAACAAGAAATACTATCTATGCCATCACCTGCACAGTCTGCAATATGCTTTACATAGGGGAAACCCGACATTCCATTCTCACCCGTCTTAAACAGCACCTGTACAACATTGGGGAAGGTAGACTATCCACCCCTTTAGTCAATCATTTCCAACTACACCCCGTTCATAATCTCACAATCTCCGGCTTGGAATCTAATGACAGATGGTCTACATACCAACGGAAAAGAGCAGAAAAACACTGGATCCACACACTGGCAACTCTCACTCCACAAGGACTAAACTCAGCATCATAATATTTCTGTTAACTCCATTTCAGCAAACCCCCCCCTTTTTTTTTTTTTTTTTTTTTTTTTTTTTTTTTTTTTTTCTTTTCTCTCTTCCTCCTTAAAATATTTCTTTCTTGCACTTTGCCCATTCCTTCTGGGGCAGACATCTCCTGCTGTGCTGGAGGATCAAACCAGGTCCTTCCCGCTCACTGGACGGATGTCTGCCCCATTACGCCAACAGCATTACTCCCTCAGCATATTTAATTATACCTTACTTCTCCCCCTCAGGCTTTTCAATAAATTGCTACTTTCTCCAAATGACACCATTCCCCTCCTCATCACAACTCTTCTGGGGCGGGCATCTTCCACTGGACCGGGGGATTGAACCGGTCCCTCTGGCTCTCTTGGTGGATGTCCGCCCCATTTGGCCAACAACATTGCCCACTTACCACAATCACTCTTATTATAATCCCTCTCCCCTTCTTTACAGATAAAACATTTATATATTTCTTTTGATGCAGTGCCCCCCCCCCCCTCCTTTTCTTTCAGTGCGGCTCTCTGGGGCGGGCTTCCGCCACTGTGCCAGGGGATCGAACCAGGTCCCTCTGGCTCACTTGGCGGGCGCCCGCCCCATTCTGCCACCAACATGATCAACAGCTCCATCTATTGAATATCAACCGCTACACAACTACTACAACCCTTGCAATAATTTCCAAGTCAGTAGGCCAGTGCCATAAACCATAAACATGGTAACCCTGAACCCCAACCCCAACCCCAACCCTAACCTAGCCCGTGCCACTGACTTGGACCTGGTTCATACCACTATTTATCATCTTTTCCATAAATAGAAACCTCAACTCCTGTATATTCTACCTGAAAGTTCTGGATCCATGCCTCTTAGTTTAATAACTTTGACTTGGGGAAATTGCACCAGTGATGAATGTCTTTCCCACTGTGCCATTAGCTTCCTTTACCCCCCCCCCCCCCCCCCCCCCCCCCCCCCCGCCTTTCCACCCAAACTTCTTTTTTTTTTTTTTTTTTTTTTTTTTTTTTTTTTTTTTTTTTTTTTTTTTTTTTTTTTTTTCAAACCAATCCCTCCCCACCATTTTCCCTCCAAAATTCAAACTGGTTCAATTACCCTATAGCCTTCTCAGCTGAAACACGGCTCCGCCCGGGAACTCTTCCTCCTCCAATGATCATAGCTTGGGGATGGGCATCAACTCAATTTCCCATCCCTGGGCTATATATATCAGTTACTGAGGCCAGCATTCCCTTTAATACCTCTGATGAAGCAGCACCTCTGCGAAACGTCAGGTTTCACACTGCTCAACTGACCCTCACCCTTGGTTTTTTATAGCCTTTTAGTGTGTTTCACCACACACTATTTTAAATTGTTTTAATACTTTGTTTTTACCAGTTTTTTACCTTTTTTTAATAAAGATAGTTTTTAATTGCTAGTGGGGGTTTCGGCCTCCTCGAGCCCCCGGGCTCCTCCCTGTGGGATCTACATCTGCCTCACTAATCCTCTTTTGAGTATCAGTCTGCTGCAATAGCCTACAACTATCAGCCATCAACTCCATCTACGACCTGGAATGTTGACCCGACCAAAAGAGGACAACGCACCAACTCCGTGCTAAGGTAGGCCACCCTCTAGCAATTAACATGTTTCTTTCCAGGACCAGGGCAGGCCAGGTGAGCAGTGGGGGGACCAATGCTCGGCCTCAGACACACTCACTACCAACACGACGCGAACCGCTGTTACCACCACCACCGCTTATGTCACTACACCCAAACCCCCATTCACATCCTAGTACGGTGAACAGATACCATCAGAAAAATACTTATCATCACCAACATTTCTCATCACACCATCTTAGACAAACCACACACACACCCTATCAAACACTTGACCCAGCCACACGAAACATCACCAAACAATACTTCAAACTCATCCAGGCAGTTCACCACAAAGAAATCATAGACACTTCCATTACATCCCAAACATTCCCTGTAGGAATGATGCGTCAGGTCCACAAACTCACGGATTTCATTAAACCATCTACACCCTGTGAAGCCACTCAAGCTAAGGTCAAACAAAACACAACAGTATGGATGCATAACAATATGACTATACTACATGAACATTACACATCAGTCATCTCATCCCTGGAAGACACACCTCGAAACCCACTAGCCCTCCAGATAGCCATCAGCTGGGCTAGGAAACGATACCATACTCGCCTCACTTCAGGAACCATAAGAACAATAGAAGACATTCTCAACATTCACCCTGCAGACACACAACCTGTAGTTAACACTACACAGACGCCAGCAGACCCACCTCATAATTCAGCAGCTTCTAAGATTGGATCCAACCCGCCACCTCTACCCCACACAGGCACCCGCACAGATAGGCCCCTCACCCCCATTTTAGAAGAGGAGGAGGAATTCCCGGCACTCCCACGACCAAAAACTCCCCATAAATTGTCCCTATACCTTGGTCCCAAACCAACCCTCACGGAGGATTTCACCCGCCATTTTAGACAAACAGAACTGGATCAGAACCAATCATCTCGACCCACAGCTCCGTCAGATCTCCCCAGATGCTCCTCCCATCACCTCTCACCCATAGCAAAGTTAAAGCCACCGCAGGACCACAGTGATACAGTTAAGGCCCCACGGCAGACCCCATCACATCAATTACCCATATATAGGGAGACCTCTCAAGGCCTCCCTCACCAGACCATCAACCCTACCAGACCCAGAATTGCAGCAATACCTCCCCCAGCTTTTTCCATGCCACAGGCTTCTACACCCCTACCCCAGAGACCCAGGCGCCTCACATTCTCTTTACACACACAGAAACCACCCGAGCCTACCTATTTGGATCCAGAGCTTTCTCCCATCTCCCCCGCAACCAATCACATCACAGTACTTACACCCTCTTCATCTGTAAACTGCTCTTTTCCACCATCTTCTGTTCCACAGCCCAATAACCAAGAACCACAACCAGACTCCAACCATCCCTTTATCACAGAGCCAACTAGGGCCCGGACGGTTGCAGCCCAGGTCCATGAAAGCTCTACAAATCAGGTCAAACTCATACAGAATCAAATCTTGGACACCATATCACTGTCAAAATCCACCCCTTCTGTAATATCTAATGTTTCCATAACAGCTAACGACCTCATTTCCTTTGATTCACCCCCAACAGAGATGGCAGAGGGCCGGCTGACTGTGCGTGGGCAAACAGATTCCCGGGGCCACAACAACCGCAGGGGAGGGGAAACACATATGATGATTGGGCCCATGAAGGTCAGAATGACCACCCATGCCCACTCTGAACCCTCCCCTGCGACTAGCCCTGGTCCTGTCCCAGTGCACAGTCAGACCGCCCCTGCCTCCTCGGTCCCCTCTCACACTGATCAACCCGTCCCACACCTGGCCGGCAACCGCCCGGGCCCCCCCATTTTACAATCCACTCTACTTTCCTCCCCTCCCAAATCCAAAGCAATAACCCACTTGGCTAGACCCCACAGGAAGCTACAGGACTGGTCCTTCAGGGTGAGGAGGCCTGTAGTCTTCCTGGGGGACTCCAATATCAAACGGATCCCACCCTACACCAATCCCAACATTCAACTGGACAGTTATCCCGGAGCAAACCTCTATCATTTCCTAAAGATATGCGAAAAGTCAGTACCCAATCCGGCCACCAAAATTGTAATATTTTCCATAGGAATCAATAACAAGGATCAGGACCCTAAACAAACATCAATAAAACAGCTAAAAGCTCTTTACAAACAGGCACAGTCTACCTTTCCCAATGCAGACATCTACTTCCCAATACTTAACTTCTCACCTCACCTTACAGACAGACAACAGGAAAACCTCAGGTTAATCAACAACACCATTGCAACCCACTTCCCATTCCTGACCGAAATTCCCCACGATACATTCCAGACTGCTGACGACAACATCCATTGGACCACCGCAACAGCCCAAGCTATTTTCCAACACTGGTGCAAACAGCTAAATTTATAGATACTCCTCAAACCAATCCGGTCACTATCCATGCTCATACATTGCAATCTGATATCCGGCATTTCTTCCCACCTCAAAAACCTACCCACCAAGGCGCTGTCATTACTCCCCGTCCAACACTTTTAGCCCCAACCAACACAGTTTCAAACAGGACCCCACCCCTTGCACACCCCAATTTAGGATGGGACTCCACTTCAACAGTTTTAAATTTGTCAAAATTATTCATCCCTTCATCCACTCAGGTCTCCGTCCTGGAAAGGGGACTTTCTTTTATCCCCAAACCCAAGCACTCAGACTGGGAGGAACTTCAGAGGGACCTCCACAAATACCACAGGCGCTTGAAAATCATCGACCACTTCCATAAATCAACTAATAGAAATAAAACTCTTTTCACATCCCCATCCACCTGGGAACCAGCTTTATCTCAGACCAATAAAGCCATCCAAACTCTAATTCTATCCGACAGGCAATCACTTCATTCACACCGTCCCCAAAGAGACATCCCGGACAATTTGACACCTCAGGAGCGCAGAGCCCTGAAAGAACTTTCTCACAACCCCAATATAATCATAAAACCGGCAGACAAAGGCTCTAAAATCGTTATTTTAGACAGACAACAATATCTCCTAGAAGCCAATAGACAACTCGCAGATTTAAAATACTACAAACCCATAACAGAAACCTTGCAATTACAGACCCAGTCTCAAATCAGAAGCATCATACAATCCCTCTATCATTGCAAACTCATCACAGCTAAACAAAGAGATTATCTATTTGGACCGGATCAACCACGCCCCCGACAGTTTTATCTTTTACCAAAAATTCATAAAGACCCCTCCACATGGACAATTCCCTCTGAGGTTCCTCCCGGTCGTCCCATTGTCTCGGACTGTGGAAGTTCCACTTACAACATTTCCCAGTATATAGACCACTTTTTAGGCCCCCTCTCCACAAAGCACCCTAGTTACATAAAAGACACCTATCACTTTCTCGATATAATCAGGCCCATGGCTGTCCCAAACAAGGCCTACTTGTTCACTCTGGATATTGACAGCCTCTACACAAACATAAACACCCAACACGGCCTACAAATCATTCATTCCACATTTCACCGATACCCAGACCCCAATAGACCAGATGGACATATTTTGGACCTTCTCAAAATTTGTCTCACCAACAATGACTTTACATTCAATAACAAACAGTACTTACAGGTTCACGGGACAGCCATGGGCCAAAGATTTGCACCTTCATACGCCAATATCTACATGAGTGAGTGGGAGCGAGAAGCACTTGCCAAGTGCCCCCATAAACCTCTGCTCTTTCTCAGATTTCTGGATGACATCATAGGTATATGGCACCACGACATTTCCCTTTTCCAACAGTTTTTGGACATTCTCAACAACCACCATCCATCCATCAAACTCAAATCCACGATTGATTCCAACCAAGTAAATTTTCTCGACACCACAGTATATTTTGAACCCACCAACACTTCATACAATCGCCTCTTTACAAAAGTTTTCTTCAAAGCAACAGACACGCACGCACTTCTCCATAAATCTAGTTATCACCCCAAACACACCTTCCGTGGTATCATTAAATCTCAAATCATCCGCTTCCACCGCATCTGCTCCAAACCCTCTGATTTCTCACACGCCACTCAAACCCTTTTCAAAGCCCTCAGACAGAGAGGCTATTCTAAACGCTTCCTACGAACAATAAAAAACACCACTTTGGCTGCACTCGCTCCCACTCACTCTAACAACACTTCACAATACTCATATCTCCCCAGGGGGAGACAACTACAATCCAAAACCCCTAACCACCCTCCTCCCTTACTCTCCCCCTCTAACCTTCACTGTTCCCCTTCCCTGCCCTTTTCCTCTAACCCTAACCCCAACCATGACCCGGACTTGCCCCCTAACCCTAACCCCCTTCCTCCTCTCCCTCTCCCTTCCATCCCCGTACACTCCCCCAACCCACCGTCCCCCTTCTCTTACCCTAACCATTCCCCACCTCCTTCCTCCACCCCTAATCCCAACCTCCTTCCTCCCTTCCCTGTCCTTTCTAACCCCACACATTCCCCTGACCCGCCTTCCCCCTTTTCTAACCCCAACCATCCCCCACCCCCTTCCTCCTCCCCTAACCCCAACCCCCTGCCTTCCTTGCCTTCCTTTTCCACCCCCATACATTTCCCTGACCTCCTGTCCTTATCCTCTAACCCTAACCATTCCCCATCCCTTCTTTCCACTCCTAACCCTAACCCCCTGCCTTCCTTGTCTCCCTTTTCCACCCCCACACACTCCCCTGACCCACCGTCCTTCTCCTCTAACCCTAACCATTCCCCACCCCTTCCTTCCATCCCTAACCCTAACCCCCCGTCCTTATCCTCTAACCCTAACCATCCCCCTTCCCCCCTTTCCACTCCTAACCCTAACCCCCTGCCTTCCTTGTCTCCCTTTTCCACCCCCACACACTCCCCTGACCCACCGTCCCCCTCCTCTAACCCTAACCATTCCCCACCCCTTCCTTCCATCCCCAACCCTAACCCCCTCCCTTCCTCCCCCTTCTCTTCCATTTCCCAACACTTCCCTGACCTCCCATCCCCGTTTCCTAACCCTAACCATTTCCCATCCCTTCCCTCCTTCCCTAACCCCCGCCCTCCCTCCCCTCCCTTTCCCATCCCCCAACACTCCCCTGACCGGCCCCTTTCTTCCAACCCTAACCATTCCCCAGTCCTTCTCTCCTCCCCCAACCCCTTCCCTTCCTTCCCTCTCCTTTCTATCCCCCAACACTCCCCTGACCTGCTGCCCCCCTCTTCTCACCCTAACCATTCCCCACTCCTTCTCTCCTTCCCTAACCCCACTCATTCCCCCTCCTTACCTTCTCTATCCGTGCACCTCACTTCTGACCCTTCCCTCATAGAACCTTACCTGGACCCATCTTACTCCTCAACACAACCTACCCCTACTACCCCCGCCCTTCCCACCTGTTACTCAGCACGAGAGATCAGCCCTGTTCCTCCGAAATCCAGTTCCCCGCCCAAACTTCTTCCTTTTGTCAGCACCTTTTCCCACAGATATACAACCCTTCACAAAACAATTAAGTCCCATTTCCAGGACCTGAGACTGCAATATCCACCTGTCCACAATTATAGATTCATCACAGCTTATAGGAAAAATTCAAACCTCAAAAACATCCTGGTCCACTCAGCCTTCACTGAAAATAGAAAATTTTCCCCCACACAATATGAACACTTATATATTTCCCGCAAATTCATTTCAAACCCTCATAGTGGCAAAAGTCTTCCTGTATCTCTCACTCATTCACTGCAAACAAGAAATACTATCTATGCCATCACCTGCACAGTCTGCAATATGCTTTACATAGGGGAAACCCGACATTCCATTCTCACCCGTCTTAAACAGCACCTGTACAACATTGGGGAAGGTAGACTATCCACCCCTTTAGTCAATCATTTCCAACTACACCCCGTTCATAATCTCACAATCTCCGGCTTGGAATCTAATGACAGATGGTCTACATACCAACGGAAAAGAGCAGAAAAACACTGGATCCACACACTGGCAACTCTCACTCCACAAGGACTAAACTCAGCATCATAATATTTCTGTTAACTCCATTTCAGCAAACCCCCCCCTTTTTTTTTTTTTTTTTTTTTTTTTTTTTTTTTTTTTTTTTTTTTCTTTTCTCTCTTCCTCCTTAAAATATTTCTTTCTTGCACTTTGCCCATTCCTTCTGGGGCAGACATCTCCTGCTGTGCTGGAGGATCAAACCAGGTCCTTCCCGCTCACTGGACGGATGTCTGCCCCATTACGCCAACAGCATTACTCCCTCAGCATATTTAATTATACCTTACTTCTCCCCCTCAGGCTTTTCAATAAATTGCTACTTTCTCCAAATGACACCATTCCCCTCCTCATCACAACTCTTCTGGGGCGGGCATCTTCCACTGGACCGGGGGATTGAACCGGTCCCTCTGGCTCTCTTGGTGGATGTCCGCCCCATTTGGCCAACAACATTGCCCACTTACCACAATCACTCTTATTATAATCCCTCTCCCCTTCTTTACAGATAAAACATTTATATATTTCTTTTGATGCAGTGCCCCCCCCCCCTCCTTTTCTTTCAGTGCGGCTCTCTGGGGCGGGCTTCCGCCACTGTGCCAGGGGATCGAACCAGGTCCCTCTGGCTCACTTGGCGGGCGCCCGCCCCATTCTGCCACCAACATGATCAACAGCTCCATCTATTGAATATCAACCGCTACACAACTACTACAACCCTTGCAATAATTTCCAAGTCAGTAGGCCAGTGCCATAAACCATAAACATGGTAACCCTGAACCCCAACCCCAACCCCAACCCTAACCCTAACCCTAACCCTAACCCCCTAACCCTAACCCTAACCCCCTAACCCTAACCCTAACCCTAACCCTAACCCTAACCCTCCTGGACTTGGAGTCGGTGTGCTAGGCCAGTGCTACCTGCCCTGAGGTTCTACCCGGGGTTCTTTACCTTAAACCTAACCTGCCCGTGCCAGTAACCGGCTCCAGTCCGGGAGCTGGTTTAGTAAGCCCTACCTAGGGACTAACCCTAACCCTAACCATGGGAACTAATCCTAACCCTAACCCTAGGGGAGATAACCCTAACCCCTGATGTACTCCCTAAATTAAAAACCTAAATTAAAGGAACTAAGAAAAGACAACTAAGAGAAACTAAATATGAGAAAGGACAGAAACTATATAAAGAGGACAAACACAACTGAGAGTCACTTACCTTGCCAAGCCTGAAGAAGGAACACTCATCTCCGAAACGTAGCTACAAAGGCAAGAAGAAAATGCCAATTAGGCCAGCATCGAGCCTCATTATGGGGGAAGGACATGATAAGGGAGGGACGTGAGAGCCCAATTTATTTTTCTAGACCACTCCTGGACTTGGAGTCGGTGTGCTAGGCCAGTGCTACCTGCCCTGAGGTTCTACCGGGGGTTCTTTACCTTAAACCTAACCCTAACCCTAACCCTACTGGCATCTATCTGGTGCCTTTTACTATTGATTTTAGCACTTCAGTTTGTCAAATAGCACTTATTCTTTTTCGTTTTAATATTTTTATTACTATCCTTATGTGTTCCATGAGTTTTCCCTCCCTCCTCCCCTTTTAAAGTATATACTCAAAAATTTGTTTGTTTTTTTTCCCCCAGACCTAAATGGGGAAAGCTCTGTGCAGGGCCCCCCGTCTTCCTGGTCTATGGCCAGTGGGCTCGGTCTGGGATTTGAACAGGCTCTTCCCGGTGTGATTGCCTGCATGACTGCCATTGGACTATCGTCCTTTATGGTGTATGTCTCTGGTCCAGGCCCTTATTAATTCCGTCACGAACTATTCTTAATTTTTTTTTTTTTTTTAAATTTTTTTTTTCCAAAACATCTCTCACCCTCCGGCTGCTTCTCCTCTGCCTCAGTGTTGCTCTGCTTGGGAGTCGAACCCTGGTCTCCCACTTTACAGGTTTTAACCCATCCATTACACCAACCCACGGATCAGTAGGCCTGTGCAAATAAGTTTTAATTGAATAACCCAAACCCCAACCCCAACCCCAACCCTAACCGTGCCCGTGCCACTGATCCAGACAATTTCCTACTTGATCTAAAAATATTGAAACACTTTATCCTTATTCTCCCAATACAATAGCCATGATATGCCATGTTCATCTTGCGGCCTGGGATTCTCAGCCCAGCCTTTCCTTGTCCATCCCGACGCTCAGCCTCTTGAGCTATATCAATACAATGCCAACATGGTTTATTCCAATTCTGACCACCACTTTTATTTACCTGTCTCCACCCCTTATCCAATCAGATTCTTTCCCTCCAAAAATTTGAATTTTCCACCCTATCCATACCTTTCCCTCCAAAACTATCTACCCACCCTTTCTGTGATAGGCCAACGACACTCCCACCAGGGAGGGCCATTTCTCCCTCTCACACTTAAATAAGGCCCAATTCTGACCATGTTCATTATCCCCTGAAGAAGCAATACTACTTGCGAAACGTCGGGATTCACTTTCTGGTGCGTAAGTCCTACTTTTTAATTGTTCTTAAACCCTTTTTAAACGGTTTTTTAAAAGGAATTATTTTTTAGACCCTTTTTAGAATCCTTTTTTTTTTTTAAATTTTTTTGTTTGTTTTGCGTTTTACTTCCTTTCCTTGAGAAAGTGATTCTCCATTTGGAGCTTTTTTTTCTTGTGTGTTTTATTATGGTGGAGGGCCCCACAGGCCCTGAGGGGGGCTAACACCTGCCCCCCTCCCTCTTTAAGGGAAATTGTTATCCAAAACCCTGGCTCCTTTTTTTAAACAATAACACTAACTGATTTCCTTCCCTCTTGGAACTGGATTTACTGAGCAACGCCACCTGGACCGAGTGAATCCACCATCCTTGAAAGCCTCCATAATCGTGGCATTAAGGACTGAACAGCCTACCTTGATACGGATTGCTTCCTGGACCCTGGTTCAAGCCTCCTCGACGACCAGCTCCTACATTTATAAACATCACCATCAACCACCAGGTGAGGGTTCTCCACCATGGCCCAAACACACATAGTAGGCCTTATGCACCAGACAGATTTTGAACATGGTCATTCTAACATTTCAACTTCAGTACATTCTACACATAGGACTTCTTCTTCATTTACTCACCCTCTGGACTCAGAAACCAGATACAAATGCAAACAGTACTTTAAGCTAATACAGGCAATACATCATAAAAATGTTATGGACAAGGCAGCCACTTCAAACACATTTCCACCTGGCATGTTGCGCCAAGTCACCAAACTAACGGATTTCATTAAACCATCCACTCCTACAATAGATACACGCAACAAGATTCATACCAACACTATACAGTGGATGTCTAACACAATCACCATTCTTCAACAACACTACTCTCAAACAATAACCACTCTTCCTTCTTTTCCACTCCATCCAATAGCTTTGGAGGTAGCTACAGGCTGGGCTCGGAAACGGTACGGTCCCAGGCTCAGAGACGAGACTCTGGCTTCCGTAAGAAACCTATTACAGACCCCGGACCCTGCTACTACTGAAGAAAACTGTAATTCTAAAATAACTCAACTGTTTACCATTCCAGAAGAAGAATTTCCATCACTTCCCTTGCCAGAAGCTCCACATAAACTCTCCATCTTTTTAGAGGGCTCAAAGAAAACTACACACAGACGCCGTGAGTACACACAAACTACACTACCTACCAGCACTTCTCCAAACCCTAGGTCAAAATGCACCATGCAACAACCTTTACTTGGCCCAAATCCCACCAGAATAGGCCCTATTAAACCACCAAACACTCCTCTTTCAGCTTCTTCACTACCAACTCCTTGTGTTCCGCATTCTTCCAGGACCAATGAAATCATCTTACCGGATAATAAAGTCATCTCCTCTGACTTGATCACCTCTGACACTCCATCTGCTACAGTTTCCACAGATAAAAAACTACAACCATGCCCTGGGCGAGCTATCCAGCTGACAGCACAGGTACATTACTCTTCTCCTGATCCCCCCAACACTTCTGCACTACAATCTCTCACAACGCACAGTTTCTAATGTATCAGTACAAGTATCTGATCATATCTCATCCTGTCCCCAACAGACCCATACAGCTTGCCCCCCTACGGACTTGAGCGGGCACCAGCTTACCCCACAGGGCAAAATTCTGTCCAAAAAGGAGTCGGCTGTGACGAACTCAGGGCTCACAAAGGTCGAACCTGACCGTGATACAACCCTATCCGAGCCCTCCACAGATACAACCCTGGGGTTTGCTCTGCCCGCTCCTGTCCCTGGGGAAGTTGGCTTTCCACAAACACCTATACCACCAGCAAGAACTTCATCTCAAACTCTGACCACAACCTTAACCTCATCCCCCATCTTGGAGGAGAGTCAGACTAAACTACTCACACTTTCTCCATCGCCCCCCACCTCTCCGCATCCTAAACCTTCTGCTCTACATTCACCTGACCTGCAAACGTCTATTCCCCCATCCTGTCCACAACCTCCACCCACAATAACTCCCAACAGTGCTCTCGCTCCCCTTCCTCAGCCCCCTTCACCTCCTCCACCTCACACAAAAACTCACACCCTCTACAAACCCTGCTATCATATTGCACGTCCCAGCCGCAAGATTCAGGACTGGTTCTTCAAACCCAGAAAGCCAGTCCTGATTCTTGGAGACTCTAACATTAACCGGATCCCACCACATCCCTACTCACACATTCAGCTGGACAGCTACCCCGGGGCCAACGCTTATCATTTCCTGAAGGTGTGTGAAAAAACAAGGAGTTGCCCAGAAGTCAAAATCGTAATATTCTCTATTGGACTCAACAACATGGACCAGGACCCCAAGCAGACCACAACTAAACAACTTAAAGCTCTATTCCGCTTGAGTAAGTCGACCTTCCCCAACGCAGATATATACTTCCCGGTCATTAACATTTCACCAAATCTCAGCACCACCCAACGCAATAATCTGAGACTCATTAACAACACCATGGTCACCCTTTTCCCCTTTCTTACAGAAATTCACCGGGACCAATTCACTACAGAAAGAGATAACATTCACTGGACTGCCGCAACGGCACAACAGATTTTCAGTAACTGGCTACAACAACTAAATTTACAATAACCCCTCAGACCTATTCGGTATCACACCTTCCAACTTTTCCCCTACAACAGCCCCGAGACCTGGGCTGGGAGTCTGATTCCACAATTCTGAACCTCTCCACACTTTTCACACCCTCCCCTGCTCAACTCCAACTACTAGAAAAAGGCCTTTCATTCGTCCCACGTCCCACCCACCTAGACCAGGAGGAACTTCAGAGGGACCTCCACTTGTACCACAGACGGATCAAACTCATAGATCACTTTCACCCTACCAATAATTATCATCGCACCCCCTTCACATACCCTTCCAATTGGGAGCCGACAGATTCTAGTCTACATCCACTTACTCACCAACTAATACGTTCAGACCTACAATCCTTACATCACTTCCGTTTACAACAAACCCTCCCGGACAATCTTTCGAGGGCTGAACGCAAAGCCCTCACGGAACTTCGCCAACACCCCAATATTATCATTAAACCAGCTGATAAAGGTGCCAAAACTATAATCATGGATAAACAACAATATTTATTGGAAGCAAACAGACAACTCAACAATAACAAATACTATAAACAGATTGATAATCCTCTTCAACCCACTACCCAAATTCAACTAAGGAACATTATTCAATCTCTTTATGCCCAAAAATACATCACAGCTAAACAACGTGACTACCTTTTTGGACCAGATCAACCTAGACCCCGCTATTTCTATCTACTCCCTAAAATCCACAAGGACCCACACACTTGGACCATTCCCTCTGAGGTCCCTCCTGGCAGACCCATCGTTTCAGATTGTAACAGTACCACATATCACGTTTCACAATACATTGATTACTTCCTGGGGCCCCTTTCCACACGTCACTTCAGTTACATAAAAGACACATATCATTTTCTTTCTATCATTCGACCCATGGCTGTCCCTCTATCCAGCTACCTGTTTACCATTGATATAGACAGTCTCTATACTAATATCAACACACAACTCGGACTAAACACCTTAAAAAATATCTTCAAAAATAACCCAGACCCTTCCAGACCAGATAAAGAACTTCTGCAGCTCATTGAACTATGCTTGATGAACAATGACTTCCTTTTCAATGACCAATACTTTCTTCAAATCCATGGGACAGCCATGGGTCAAAGATTTGCTCCCTCCTATGCGAACCTGTACATGAGCGAGTGGGAGCGGGAAGCCCTGGAGAAATGCCCATTTAAACCGCTACTGTTTTTGAGGTACTTGGATGATATCTTTGGTATCTGGCCTCACTCCTTGGACCAGTTTTCAGTATTCATCAACACCCTCAACAGTCATCACTCATCCATCAAAATCAAGCATACCATAGATTCCAAACAAATCCAATTCCTGGACACCATAATCTTTTTTGAGGCCCCCAACAACACGCACAAGACCATACAATCTAAAGTCTTTTTCAAACCCACAGATACTCATGCTCTACTACATAAATCCAGTCATCACCCTAAACACACTTTCAAAGGTATCATTAAATCGCAGCTAATACGTTTCCATCGCATATGTTCCACTAGCTCAGATTTTCATAACGCCACCAGCACCCTGTTTAAGAGTCTCCGTACCAGAGGTTACTCTAAACGTTTTCTCAGAAACATTAAAAACTCTACCATGGCTTCCCTTGCTCCCACTTGCTCTCTCTCTTCCCCTTGCCATACCTCCCCTGTGGATAACCCCCCTATCAAGACACTCACACAAAAACTACCCTGCCCACCTCCAGTATCCTTCAAACCCCCCCCTGTCTGGACCTCTTATCCCAACCACCACCAAGACAATACTACATCCAACCCCAATGTCATTTTCCCCTCAGCTCCTAACCCTAACCCTTCCTTCACCCCCCCTGGACCCTCCCCTCCCTCATTTCCTGATTCCAACCCAGCCCCTAACCCTAACCTGAACTCTTCTTTATCCCCTAACCCTAACCCCCCGTTTGACCCTACATCTACACTCTGCCCAATTTCTGTTCCTAACCCTAACCACTCCCTGACTAATCCATCCTCCACCCTCAACCAGACTCACCCCATCTCCCACCAGGACAACATTACATCCAACCCTTGCCTCGATTCCCTCCCAACTCCTAACCTTAACCCCTCCCTCACCCCCCCTAACCCCCCATTGTTTGACCCTACATCCACACCCTGCCCAGCTTCTGTTCCTAACCCTAACCACTCCCTGACTAACCCCTCCTTCACACCCCCCAGACCCTCCCCTTCCCCATTTCACCCCCCCCTACCCAACCCAGCCCCTAACCCTAACCTGAATCTTTCCCAGTCCCCTAATCCACCACAGGTTCACCTTACATCTACCCCCTGTCGAGTTTCTGTTCCTAACCCTAACCATTCCACGACTAACCTTTCCTCCATCTCCAACCAGACTCACCCTAACCCTAACCCTATATCCCCTACCCTCATTCCTCTTCCTTATCTCAGCCCCTACATGTCTCCCACTACTGACCCTTTAGACTTCACCATTCACATCACATCTGCTTCCCAAGACTCAGATTACCTTCCCCAGACAGATCTTTCGCTTCACATTCCCTCTTCTACACCACCCCCTCCTCCCCCCTGCCTGATACCACTGATTTCAACATTCTCTCATTCCATAACAAACCTTCACAGCACCATTAAACTTAACTTCAATAAAATTCAGACTCTCCACCCAGCTTTACAGAATCACAAAATCATATCTGCTTACCGTAAACATAAGAATCTTCATTCCATGCTCGTCAGATCCAAATTTTCAGACAATAGACCGCATCATGATTTAACACATACCCACCACTACAAAGCCAGAAAGATTGTCCAGAATTCACACACCAGAAAGAGTTACCCCATTCTTGTTACTTTATCCATTTCCACCACCAATGTTGTTTATGTAATAACATGCACTCTCTGCAATAAACTCTACATAGGAGAAACTCAACATTCCATTCACACGCGCCTGTCACAACACCTGTACAATATTGGGAAAGGTCGACTTACTACCCATTTAGTTCAACATTTCCAATCTCATCCCATTACTCATCTCTTTATTTCAGGTCTGGATCACAATGATTGATGGACCATGGGGCAGAGGAGGAGGGCAGAGAGAATTTGGATCCACAGATTGGGGACCACTGCACCGGGCGGCCTCAATAACCCTTAACTCTTTGGACACTCAATATTACTACCGCCCCTCTGTGGTCCCCCCTGTGGATCCTACGTTTTCTCCTTGCCCCCCAATTTTTTTTTTTTTTTTTTTTTCCTCTCTCTCCAGGGTACTAAACTCATGGTTCATTGCATGTTTTAGTTGGTTTGTTTTAATCTATTTCTTACAGCACTTATGGCTTGATTTTTATTATTGCATGTTTTTACTGGCATCTATCTGGTGCCTTTTACTATTGATTTTAGCACTTCAGTTTGTCAAATAGCACTTATTCTTTTTCGTTTTAATATTTTTATTACTATCCTTATGTGTTCCATGAGTTTTCCCTCCCTCCTCCCCTTTTAAAGTATATACTCAAAAATTTGTTTGTTTTTTTTTTCCCCCCAGACCTAAATAGGGAAAGCTCTGTGCAGGGCCCCCCATCTTCCTGGTCTATGGCCAGTGGGCTCGGTCTGGGATTTGAACCAGCTCTTCCCGGTCTGATTGCCTGCATGACTGCCATTGGACTATCGTCCTTTATGGTGTATGGCTCTGGTCCAGGCCCTTATCAATTCCGTCACGAACTCTTATTTTTTTTTTTTTTTTAAATTTATTTATTATTTTTTTTCCAAAACATCTCTCACCCTCCGGCTGCTTCTCCTCTGCCTCAGTGTTGCTCTGCTTGGGAGTCGAACCCTGGTCTCCCACTTTACAGGTTTTAACCCATCCATTACACCAACCCACGGATCAGTAGGCCTGTGCAAATAAGTTTTAATTGAATAACCCAAACCCCAGTGCGGACACGTCTCCCTACTTCCTAACCGGCCCGTGCCTCGCATCCACCTGATCCGGGGGACCACACCACCCACAACCTCCTATCAGGGAGAGTATATGGTAAAAAGTTCTGTTTTGTTGTTGTTATGTTAAGTATGAGCCGGAGTTTCATGGTTTGTTGTGAGGAAGCCCTGATTTCCTACAGCCCTTGAAGGGCACAGACTCCGATGTCATCAGTTCGATTAAATAAGTTTCTGGAATGACCAAAGAATGCGCACTTTGTTATATTTATTTTAATAATTTATTTTTTTTATAATTTTTATAATAAAAAGCCGTCTTTTGGGCACAAGTGAAGCTCCTGAGAGTTTGCCTCCTTTTTTCGTGTTTTGGAATAATAAAATTACGAAAAAACGAACATGCCAACTCGAACCGGAACCAGAAGCCACCCGGAGGAAGACTACCACCGACCACGGACCAGGACGGGCAGCTACGACAGAGGCAGGCCGAGTGAAAACCACTGGGACCCGGCATCGCGTTGCCATGACGACTACCCACGCAGGGACCACCAGAGATATCGGGTGGACCGCTGGAGATCACCAGCCCGACAGGACCAGCCCTCCACACGCACCACCAGGAATTATCCGGACCGAGAGAGAGAACGGATCCGCTACGAGGAGCACCGGTCCACCAACTACCGGTACCGCTCACCACCACGTCTCCATCCGGACAACCCAGCCTACCGAGACAGAGAGGAGAACGGTGAACGCAGGCAGCGCGGGGACCCCCGGTACCGACGCGAGGATCGCCAGCGCGAGGATCCGCACTACCGACGCCAGCGGGACGACTACCCCACCAGAAACAGACGCAGGACCTACGCATCAGTGGTCAGAGGCAGAGACAGGTCAGGAAACACCCGCCCCCAGCCGCTACGGAACCAAAACACGGGGCCGCCATCTTGGCCCCTCCCACCCACCCGCTACGAGGGACGCTCTGTCCGTTACCATAACAACCGCAGGAAACCTGACAACAGACAGCAACGGGACACTTACCTTCCACGGGGACGCACCGGAGCCCCCCAGGTCCACAGAATCCAGTCTGATGATCCCGACTTCTCCCATAAGGTCCGTATTATCCACAGATTAATTAAAGCTGTGCACCACCTGAAAAACATTACGCAAAAAGATCTTCCTCCATCCTTGGACAAGATCGCTCGCAATCTGGCTACAGTGGTGAAACCAGCCACCCCAAACAGAAAAACTGAGTCTCTGATTGTGGAAAATGCGGACCAGTGGGCCCAGAACACTGTGCGGATCCTCCGAGACCACTACTTGGAGAACATAGAATTCGAGGCACAGACTTTATCAGACTCGCCCCCACATGACTGGCAGGGGCCATTTGAGATCGCGGCATCCTGGGCCAGGAGGAACCTGGGTCGCCGCCTCAAGGCAGAAAGCCTGGACCAGGCTCAGGCCATCATAGTGGCGAAAATGGCTGAACTAGAGTCGGCACCAGCTCGTCCGGATGAGCCAGCACCAGACCCAGCACCGGGCACACAGAGAGCTGCCAGGACCAAGCAGCACACACCACCACCAGTACCTCCACCTCCACCTGCATCCCCCAACCCGGAGGTCACCTCAGGTCCCAGCAGACCCAGCAGGACCACCGTCTCCACCATGACGGACCCCCTACCTGGAGACTGGTCCACTTATGGCTCCCCTGCAGCATCCTCCCACTCTTCCAGCAGCGACGAGGAACAGCAGCTCGTCACCCCGCCCACCTCACCGCCGGCCAGGAAACCGGGGACACCTGAGGCAAAGGAACAACGCACCAGACGAGAACCCACACACCAGTACTTACCTGCTGCCACCGAGGACATCACTCCTCCCCCCCAACCTGCAGCCGCGGAGGAAATGATCCCTCCCTCTCAGCCAGCAACCAGGAAGGACATTCCTCCTTCCTCCCACTCTGCTGAAACCAATCTGGACGACCTGCTGCAGCTCATCGACCTCACTGGGGCAGAATGTTTGTTTGTCCCAGTCATTAACTTTTCTAACCTCCTTCCCTACAGAGAGAGGATGATCCTGGAGCACCTGAACAGCTACATCCAGAGCCTGGACTGCCACATCCCAGCACTTCCCAGCAAATCCTTCTCCACAGAGAAGGATGACATCCACTGGACTTTTGGTACAGGTCTGGCTATGCTTAATCACTGGTCTGAATATGTAAATGGGGAATCCCCATAAGCCCGGTTAAACGGGAGGGGACTAGTAGTGTTTTTAACCTGTCTGAATGTTTCCAACCATCCTCAGCACAACTTACCTTGCTCAGTAGAGGTCTGAATTTCATCCCCACTGCGGGACACAGCAGGAACTCATGGTTTCAATGTAAGTTTGACATTGCACAGTACCACAGGAGGATCAAGCTGGCTGTACATTACAGAGGGAAGGATGAGTCTGAGCCTCAGCCTTTCACTCCCAAGTCAGATTGGGCTCCCCCTGTTGGTCAGCTTCCAGCACCTGTACGCAATCTCATAGAATCGGACATGAAATATTTTGAGGAATCCTTTAAGATAAGGCCCCTGGCACCTAACCTAGCTCCTGAAGAAGCCAAAGCTCTTAAGGAGCTTGCAAAGAACACGGATATTATTATAAAACCTGCGGATAAAGGAAGTGGCATCGTAATTTTAGATAGAGAACAATATTTAAATGAAGGATACAGACAACTTAAGGATAAAACTTATTATATGAAATTAAAACAACCCATCTATTTAGAAACTATACCTATTGTTGATAAAATAATTAATAATTTATATCTGAAAAAGTTCATTAACTTCAAACAAAAGACTTACCTGCAGGGCCCCACGGAACCGAGGGCGAGGCGTTTCTACATGCTGCCTAAAGTTCACAAGGAGCCTTGTAGGTGGTCTGTTCCCTTTAAAGTCCCTCCCGGACGTCCCATCGTATCAGATTGTAATAGTGAAACATATTATACTGCTGAATATATAGACCACTTCCTTAATCCTCTTTCCACTAAACATGATAGCTATATTAAAGATACATATGACTTTATTGATAAAATTAAACACATCCAGATACCTGAAAATTCATTTTTATTCACAATTGATATAGATAGTTTATACACAAACATTGATACAAAAGAAGGACTAGAAGCTGTAAAAAGAATTTTTCAAAAATATCCAAACCAAAAGAGACCAGACGAGGAACTGCTGCAGCTGCTGGAAATCAACCTGACCAGGAATGACTTTGAATTTAATGGGGAGTTTTACCTGCAAATAAAGGGAACGGCGATGGGGAAGAAGTTTGCTCCAGCCTACGCCAACATATTTATGGCGGACTGGGAGACTTCTGCCCTCCAGAGTTGTGAGAAGAAGCCTCTCTTCTATTACAGGTTCCTGGATGACATCTGGGGGGTGTGGCCACACTCGGAGCAGGACTTTGGGGTCTTCCTGGGCACCCTTAATAACCACAATGCATCCATCTCACTAAAATCCACTCAACACGCACACTCCATTGATTTTCTGGATACAACCACTTATAAAGGACCAAATTTCCCACAAACACATAAACTGGACGTTAAAGTCTATTTTAAACCCACAGACACCCATGCACTCCTCCACAAACACAGCTTCCATCCCAAACACACATTTGCATGCCTGGTCAAGTCACAACTGCTCAGATTCCACAGAATCTGCACACAGCAGAGTGACTTTGTTGCAGCCACAAGAGTGCTGTTTCGGGCTTTGTCCAGCAGGGGGTACTCTCGCTCTTTCCTTAGAGGGAGCCTGAAGTCCTTCCTGCAGACAAGGCCCAGTAATGTCACCCCAATCTTACCTCTGGTCATCACATATTCTCCCCCCACAGTGCAACTCGTCCGGGTGCTCAGGAACAACTTCACGGTCCTGCTCCAGGAGAACAACATCCTGAAAGACCACCAGATGATAGGTGCTTTCAGGAAAAACCACAATCTGAAGGATTACCTGGTTAGAGCAAAGATAAAACCTGTACAGGAACCAAAAAAGATAAGACACTCAGGTCAATTTTTTCAACACCGGGAATGGATATGCAGTTTCCATAATAAAAATGTGTTTTTAAATAACTGCAGAGGTAATCCTCATTCTAAGAACTGTGTTTACATGATTACCTGTAAGGTGTGTGGCCTCCAGTATGTGGGTGAGACTGGGAACACCTTACTAGTAAGGTTTACCCAGCACAGACACAACATACTGAAGGAGAAGAATACACATACTTACCTGGTTGAGCACTTTCTGGCTCATGGATGGGATGCTGTCAGTGCTACGGTGATCCAGTGTAACCCCAGATGGACTGTCCCTCAGAGGAGAAAGGCTGAAAGAATGTGGATAGCAAAATTAGAAACCATGCATCCTAAAGGCCTAAATGAGAAGTACTAGTACTAAACAAAATACTTACCTTACATACTTACCTGTGGGAGAACAAAAGACCTGCCTATAAATAAATAGATATTTTAGAATAAACTAATATTAATTACATATCCTAATATAATCTGTCACTGGTTTAATAACTAACCATAACTAGTTGCTGGTCTAGTACCTAACCCTAACCTCACTGACCTTATACCTAACCCTAACCTGTCACTGACCTTATACCTAACCCTAACCCACTGACCTCTTACCTAACCCTAACCTGTCACTGACCTTATACCTAACCCTAACCTGTCACTAACTATTTTAATTTAATTTATTTTAATTAACCCCACCCCAGGATATTAACCCTAACCTTAACCCCTAGGACTTTTCCTCTTCTCTTAATAATCTAATACCCTGACCTTGTAATTAAATCTTAACCCTAACCAGTGGAATCCTAAAACTAATAAATCTCAAATAAAAGACTAAATAATGATTATAAATAAATAAAATATCAATTAAGATAATAACAATGATTATTAATTAGGATATAAAATAAACTAAATTTTAACTCCTTCTCCTCCCCAGGGACATCCGGTCCAGGGCATGTTCACCTGGGTGGTGTGGTCACCCGGAAACAGGAGTGCGAAGGCCAGTGCATGTGTTCTACAGCCTCGGACCTTCGGTCCTCGGCTGCGGACACTTCTCCCTACTTCCTAACCCTAACCCCAACCCTAGCCCTAACCACTCCCCTCCCCCTTACCCTAACCCTAACCACTCCCCTCCCCTTTACCCTAACCCTAACCACTCCCCCCCTTACCCTAACCCCAACCCTCCTCGACCCCTGCTCCCCTCCCCCAACCCTAACCCCCCTTCCCCTCCTAAACCTAATTATTCCCCACACTCGCCCCCTCTCTCCACTCCCAACCCTTATCCTAACTTACTCTCCCTCCCTGACCTCAACCACTCCCCCTCCTCTTCCCTGCCCTCTCTATCTATCCATCTCTCTCCCTACTCTCATGTTTCTGACCTACCTCATGTTCCCATGTCACGCACGTCTATCGACCCCACTTCTCCCATTGCTTTCCCCGAACAAGAGACACACCCCTTCCCTATACAACTCAGTTTATCGTCCAGACCTCTCCCCTTCATCAGCACCTTTTCCTACAGATTCACCCCTCTCTACAAGACCATCAAATCTAATTTTCAGAATTTAAGGCTCATATATCCTCCATTTCATAGTCATCGGTTCATCGCAGCTTACAGAAGAAATCCCAATCTTAGGGATATCTTAGTTCATTCAGCCTTCACAGATCACAGACGCATTCATCACGAATACAATCAGTTCTACACCTCACGTAAATTCATCACCAACCACCACAGTGGCAAAAGTCTCCCCATAACAGCTGCCTACACACTGCTTTCCAGGAACATAGTTTATCCCATTACCTGCACAGCCTGCAATAAACTTTACATTGGCGAAACCCAACATTCAATACTCATCCGTCTTAAACAACACCTCTATAACATTAGGGAAGGTAGACTGTCCACCCCTCTGGTAAATCACTTTCAGTCTCACTCCATACAATACCTCACAATATCTGGACTGGAATCCAACGACAGATGGACTATCAGACAGCGGAGAAGAGCAGAAAGACATTGGATTCATACATTACTAACACTCACTCCATATGGCCTTAACATAGCCCCATAAAATTTTTTTTTTTTTTTTTTTTTTTTTTTTCTTAAAAACATTCATCGTCCAGCTTTCTGGGGCTGGCGTTTCCTGCCACACTGGGGAGTCGAACCACTCCCATCTGTGTGGCTGGCGGATGCCGGCCCCACTTTGCCATCAACATCGTTAACTTATTTATACCCAAATTGGTATGCATTGTTGCCTTCTCTTTCCCCCTTTTTTTTTTATTTTTTTCCTTTATTTTTTTTTTTGTCAAAACGATTTCCCTATTTTTTCCATAAAAACGTTCACCTTTAGTTCTCTGGGGCTGGCGTTGCCAGCCGCACTGGGGAGTCGAACCGCTCCCAGCCGTGTGGCTGGCGGATGTCGGCCCCACTTTGCCACCAACATTGTTGTTACAGAGACACCCAATATGGTATTCATTGTCTCCTTCTTTTATTCCCCCCCCCTTTTTCCCCCAACCCCAACCCTAACCCTAACCCCTAACCCTAACCCTAACCCTCTTTCTACCCCCTACCCAAATCAGGGCTTGCTTTCATCTCCAAAGACCTCATCTGAACCTAACCCATTTCCCCCTAATCCCAACCTTCGCCCCACCAACCCCATTTCCTCATTTTCTAACCTTTCCATCCCTCATCAACACCGTAATCATCACACCACCTCAGTACCACACCTTATCCCCTTTATTTCCACCTTCTCACATAGAACCATGAAATTACACTCCATAATCAAACATAACTTCAATATGTTGGAAAAACAACACCCTTCATTCCACAACCACCAAGTTGTTTCAGCTTACAGAAAACACCAGAGCCTTCATTCTATACTCATCAGATCCAAGTTTTCAGACAATAGACCTCATCCTCGACTTCCACACTCTCAATACTACAGATCCAAAAAATTCATCTATAATCCACATACCAACAACCGTCAACCCATCGTAGGGTTGAGGCCAGTTTAAGAAATTTTGATCAGTATCCATAGTTTCAAGTGGTTCTGGGAAGTTACGAACAAGAAAACGCAGTTTCTGTCTACATTCAGGAGTTTCAAGTAGTTCTCGACAGTTTAGAGCAGTTTAAAACGTATTGAACAGGATTAAACAGATTCTGTCTGTTTCTTGCGGTTTTGACTAGTTTTATGTAGTTTTGACCAGTTTTGATGGTTTTGTGCCAGTCTGAGCAGTTTCTGTCAAGTTTAAGCATTTTCATGCTGTTCCCCGACAGTTTCAAGCTGTTTAAACATAATGAACAAAATAAAGCAGTTTGTGTCCGGTTCTAGCAGTTTAGACTAAATTTGAGTAGTTTTGACAAGTTGTGAAGGGTTGAGGCCAGTTTAAGTAATTTTGATCAGTATCCATAGTTTCAAGTGGTTCTTGGCAGTTACGAACAAGAAAACGCAGTTTCTGTCTAGTTTCAGCAGTTTCAAGTAGTTCTCGACAGTTTACAGCAGTTTAAAACGTATTGAACAGGATTAAACAGATTCTGTCTGTTTCTTGCGGTTTAGCCTAGTTTTACGTAGTTTTGACCAGTTTTGATGGTTTCAAGCCAGTTTGAGCAGTTTCTGTCAAGTTTAAGCATTTTCATGCTGTTCTCGACAGTTTCTTGCTGTATAAACATAATGAACAAAATAATGCAGTTTGTGTCCGGTTCTAGCAGTTTAGACTAAATTTGAGTAGTTTTGACAAGTTGTGAAGGGTTGAAGCCAGTTTAAGTAATTTTGATCAGTATCCATAGTTTCAAGTGGTTCTTGGCAGTTATGAACAAGAAAAAACTTTCTGTCTAGTTTCAGCAGTTTCAAGTAGTTCTCGACAGTTTAGAGCAGTTTAAAACGTATTGAACAGGATTAAACAGATTCTGTCTGTTTCTTGCGGTTTAGACTAGTTTTACGTAGTTTTGACCAGTTTTGATGGTTTCAAGCCAGTTTGTGCAGTTTCTGTCAAGTTTAAGCATTTTCATGCTGTTCTCGACAGTTTCTTGCTGTATAAACATAATGAACAAAATAATGCAGTTTGTGTCCGGTTCTAGCAGTTTAGACTAAATTTGAGTAGTTTTGACAAGTTGTGAAGGGTTGAAGCCAGTTTAAGTAATTTTGATCAGTATCCATAGTTTCAAGTGGTTCTTGGCAGTTACGAACAAGAAAACGCAGTTTCTGTCTAGTTTCAGCAGTTTCAAGCAGTTCTCGACAGTTTAGAGCAGTTTAAAACGTATTGAACAGGATTAAACAGATCCTGTCTGTTTCTTGCGGTTTAGCCTAGTTTTACGTAGTTTTGACCAGTTTTGATGGTTTCAAGCCAGTTTCAGCAGTTTCTGTCAAGTTTAAGCATTTTCATGCTGTTCTCGACATTTTCAAGCTGTTTAAACATAATGAACAAAATAAAGCAGTTTGTGTCCGGTTCTAGCAGTTTAGACTAAATTTGAGTAGTTTTGACAAGTTGTGAAGGGTTGAGGCCAGTTTAAGTAATTTTGATCAGTATCCATAGTTTCAAGTGGTTCTTGGCAGTTACGAACAAGAAAACGCAGTTTCTGTCTAGTTTCAGCAGTTTCAAGTAGTTCTCGACAGTTTACAGCAGTTTAAAACGTATTGAACAGGATTAAACAGATTCTGTCTGTTTCTTACGGTTTAGACTAGTTTTACGTAGTTTTGACCAGTTTTGATGGTTTCAAGCCAGTTTGAGCAGTTTCTGTCAAGTTTAAGCATTTTCATGCTGTTCTCGACAGTTTCTTGCTGTATAAACATAATGAACAAAATAATGCAGTTTGTGTCCGGTTCTAGCAGTTTAGACTAAATTTGAGTAGTTTTGACAAGTTGTGAAGGGTTGAAGCCAGTTTAAGTAATTTTGATCAGTATCCATAGTTTCAAGTGGTTCTTGGCAGTTACGAACAAGAAAACGCAGTTTCTGTCTAGTTTCAGCAGTTTCAAGCAGTTCTCGACAGTTTAGAGCAGTTTAAAACGTATTGAACAGGATTAAACAGATCCTGTCTGTTTCTTGCGGTTTAGCCTAGTTTTACGTAGTTTTGACCAGTTTTGATGGTTTCAAGCCAGTTTGAGCAGTTTCTGTCAAGTTTAAGCATTTTCATGCTGTTCTCGACAGTTTCTTGCTGTATAAACATAATGAACAAAATAAAGCAGTTCGTGTCCGGTTCTAGCAGTTTAGACTAAATTTGAGTAGTTTGACAAGTTTTGAAGGGTTGAGGCCAGTTTAAGAAATTTTGATCAGTATCCGTAGTTTCAAGTAGTTCTGGGCAGTTACGAACAAGAAAACGCAGTTTCTGTCTAGTTTCAGCAGTTTCAAGTAGTTCTCGACAGTTTACAGCAGTTTAAAACGTATTGAACAGGATTAAACAGATTCTGTCTGTTTCTTGCGGTTTAGACTAGTTTTATGTAGTTTTGACCAGTTTTGATGGTTTTGTGCCAGTCTGAGCAGTTTCTGTCAAGTTTAAGCATTTTCATGCTGTTCCCCGACAGTTTCTTGCTGTATAAACATAATGAACAAAATAAAGCAGTTTGTGTCCGGTTCTAGCAGTTTAGACTAAATTTGAGTAGTTTTGACAAGTTGTGAAGGGTTGAGGCCAGTTTAAGTAATTTTGATCAGTATCCATAGTTTCAAGTGGTTCTTGGCAGTTACGAACAAGAAAACGCAGTTTCTGTCTAGTTTCAGCAGTTTCAAGTAGTTCTCGACAGTTTAGAGCAGTTTAAAACGTATTGAACAGGATTAAACAGATTATGTCTGTTTCTTGCGGTTTAGACTAGTTTTATGTAGTTTTGACCAGTTTTGATGGTTTTGTGCCAGTTTGAGCAGTTTCTGTCAAGTTTAAGCATTTTCATGCTGTTCTCGACAGTTTCTTGCTGTATAAACATAATGAACAAAATAAAGCAGTTCGTGTCCGGTTCTAGCAGTTTAGACTAAATTTGAGTAGTTTGACAAGTTTTGAAGGGTTGAGGCCAGTTTAAGAAATTTTGATCAGTATCCGTAGTTTCAAGTGGATCTGGGCAGTTACGAACAAGAAAACGCAGTTTCTGTCTAGTTTCAGCAGTTTCAAGTAGTTCTCGACAGTTTAGAGCAGTTTAAAACGTATTGAACAGGATTAAACAGATTCTGTCTGTTTCTTGCGGTTTAGACTAGTTTTATGTAGTTTTGACCAGTTTTGATGGTTTCAAGCCAGTTTGAGCAGTTTCTGTCAAGTTTAAGCATTTTCATGCTGTTCTCGACAGTTTCTTGCTGTATAAACATAATGAACAAAATAAAGCAGTTCGTGTCCGGTTCTAGCAGTTTAGACTAAATTTGAGTAGTTTGACAAGTTTTGAAGGGTTGAGGCCAGTTTAAGAAATTTTGATCAGTATCCGTAGTTTCAAGTAGTTCTGGGCAGTTACGAACAAGAAAACGCAGTTTCTGTCTAGTTTCAGCAGTTTCAAGTAGTTCTCGACAGTTTAGAGCAGTTTAAAACGTATTGAACAGGATTAAACAGATTCTGTCTGTTTCTTGCGGTTTAGACTAGTTTTACGTAGTTTTGACCAGTTTTGATGGTTTTGTGCCAGTCTGAGCAGTTTCTGTCAAGTTTAAGCATTTTCATGCTGTTCCCCGACAGTTTCAAGCTGTTTAAACATAATGAACAAAATTAAGCAGTTTGTGTCCGGTTCTAGCAGTTTAGACTAAATTTGAGTAGTTTTGACAAGTTGTGAAGGGTTGAGGCCAGTTTAAGTAATTTTGATCAGTATCCATAGTTTCAAGTGGTTCTTGGCAGTTACGAACAAGAAAACGCAGTTTCTGTCTAGTTTCAGCAGTTTCAAGTAGTTCTCGACAGTTTAGAGCAGTTTAAAACGTATTGAACAGGATTAAACAGATTCTGTCTGTTTCTTACGGTTTAGACTAGTTTTACGTAGTTTTGACCAGTTTTGATGGTTTCAAGCCAGTTTGAGCAGTTTCTGTCAAGTTTAAGCATTTTCATGCTGTTCTCGACAGTTTCTTGCTGTATAAACATAATGAACAAAATAATGCAGTTTGTGTCCGGTTCTAGCAGTTTAGACTAAATTTGAGTAGTTTTGACAAGTTGTGAAGGGTTGAAGCCAGTTTAAGTAATTTTGATCAGTATCCATAGTTTCAAGTGGTTCTTGGCAGTTACGAACAAGAAAACGCAGTTTCTGTCTAGTTTCAGCAGTTTCAAGCAGTTCTCGACAGTTTAGAGCAGTTTAAAACGTATTGAACAGGATTAAACAGATCCTGTCTGTTTCTTGCGGTTTAGCCTAGTTTTACGTAGTTTTGACCAGTTTTGATGGTTTCAAGCCAGTTTCAGCAGTTTCTGTCAAGTTTAAGCATTTTCATGCTGTTCTCGACATTTTCAAGCTGTTTAAACATAATGAACAAAATAAAGCAGTTTGTGTCCGGTTCTAGCAGTTTAGACTAAATTTGAGTAGTTTTGACAAGTTGTGAAGGGTTGAGGCCAGTTTAAGTAATTTTGATCAGTATCCATAGTTCCAAGTGGTTCTTGGCAGTTACGAACAAGAAAACGCAGTTTCTGTCTAGTTTCAGCAGTTTCAAGTAGTTCTCGACAGTTTACAGCAGTTTAAAACGTATTGAACAGGATTAAACATTCTGTCTGTTTCTTGCGGTTTAGACTAGTTTTATGTAGTTTTGACCAGTTTTGATGGTTTCAAGCCAGTTTGAGCAGTTTCTGTCAAGTTTAAGCATTTTCATGCTGTTCTCGACAGTTTCTTGCTGTATAAACATAATGAACAAAATAAAGCAGTTCGTGTCCGGTTCTAGCAGTTTAGACTAAATTTGAGTAGTTTGACAAGTTTTGAAGGGTTGAGGCCAGTTTAAGAAATTTTGATCAGTATCCGTAGTTTCAAGTAGTTCTGGGCAGTTACGAACAAGAAAACGCAGTTTCTGTCTAGTTTCAGCAGTTTCAAGTAGTTCTCGACAGTTTACAGCAGTTTAAAACGTATTGAACAGGATTAAACAGATTCTGTCTGTTTCTTGCGGTTTAGACTAGTTTTACGTAGTTTTGACCAGTTTTGATGGTTTTGTGCCAGTCTGAGCAGTTTCTGTCAAGTTTAAGCATTTTCATGCTGTTCCCCGACAGTTTCAAGCTGTTTAAACATAATGAACAAAATTAAGCAGTTTGTGTCCGGTTCTAGCAGTTTAGACTAAATTTGAGTAGTTTTGACAAGTTGTGAAGGGTTGAGGCCAGTTTAAGTAATTTTGATCAGTATCCATAGTTTCAAGTGGTTCTTGGCAGTTACGAACAAGAAAACGCAGTTTCTGTCTAGTTTCAGCAGTTTCAAGTAGTTCTCGACAGTTTAGAGCAGTTTAAAACGTATTGAACAGGATTAAACATTCTGTCTGTTTCTTGCGGTTTAGACTAGTTTTATGTAGTTTTGACCAGTTTTGATGGTTTCAAGCCAGTTTGAGCAGTTTCTGTCAAGTTTAAGCATTTTCATGCTGTTCTCGACAGTTTCTTGCTGTATAAACATAATGAACAAAATAAAGCAGTTCGTGTCCGGTTCTAGCAGTTTAGACTAAATTTGAGTAGTTTGACAAGTTTTGAAGGGTTGAGGCCAGTTTAAGAAATTTTGATCAGTATCCGTAGTTTCAAGTAGTTCTGGGCAGTTACGAACAAGAAAACGCAGTTTCTGTCTAGTTTCAGCAGTTTCAAGCAGTTCTCGACAGTTTAGAGCAGTTTAAAACGTATTGAACAGGATTAAACAGATTCTGTCTGTTTCTTGCGGTTTAGACTAGTTTTATGTAGTTTTGACCAGTTTTGATGGTTTTGTGCCAGTCTGAGCAGTTTCTGTCAAGTTTAAGCATTTTCATGCTGTTCCCCGACAGTTTCTTGCTGTATAAACATAATGAACAAAATAAAGCAGTTTGTGTCCGGTTCTAGCAGTTTAGACTAAATTTGAGTAGTTTTGACAAGTTGTGAAGGGTTGAGGCCAGTTTAAGTAATTTTGATCAGTATCCATAGTTTCAAGTGGTTCTTGGCAGTTACGAACAAGAAAACGCAGTTTCTGTCTAGTTTCAGCAGTTTCAAGTAGTTCTCGACAGTTTAGAGCAGTTTAAAACGTATTGAACAGGATTAAACAGATTCTGTCTGTTTCTTGCGGTTTAGACTAGTTTTATGTAGTTTTGACCAGTTTTGATGGTTTTGTGCCAGTTTGAGCAGTTTCTGTCAAGTTTAAGCATTTTCATGCTGTTCTCGACAGTTTCTTGCTGTATAAACATAATGAACAAAATAAAGCAGTTCGTGTCCGGTTCTAGCAGTTTAGACTAAATTTGAGTAGTTTGACAAGTTTTGAAGGGTTGAGGCCAGTTTAAGAAATTTTGATCAGTATCCGTAGTTTCAAGTGGATCTGGGCAGTTACGAACAAGAAAACGCAGTTTCTGTCTAGTTTCAGCAGTTTCAAGTAGTTCTCGACAGTTTAGAGCAGTTTAAAACGTATTGAACAGGATTAAACAGATTCTGTCTGTTTCTTGCGGTTTAGACTAGTTTTATGTAGTTTTGACCAGTTTTGATGGTTTCAAGCCAGTTTGAGCAGTTTCTGTCAAGTTTAAGCATTTTCATGCTGTTCTCGACAGTTTCTTGCTGTTTAAACATAATGAACAAAATAAAGCAGTTTTTGTCCGGTTCTAGCAGTTTAGACTAAATTTGAGTAGTTTTGACAAGTTGTGAAGGGTTGAGGCCAGTTTAAGTAATTTTGATCAGTATCCATAGTTTCAAGTGGTTCTTGGCAGTTACGAACAAGAAAACGCAGTTTCTGTCTAGTTTCAGCAGTTTCAAGTAGTTCTCGACAGTTTAGAGCAGTTTAAAACGTATTGAACAGGATTAAACAGATTCTGTCTGTTTCTTACGGTTTAGACTAGTTTTACGTAGTTTTGACCAGTTTTGATGGTTTCAAGCCAGTTTCAGCAGTTTCTGTCAAGTTTAAGCATTTTCATGCTGTTCTCGACAGTTTCTTGCTGTATAAACATAATGAACAAAATAATGCAGTTTGTGTCCGGTTCTAGCAGTTTAGACTAAATTTGAGTAGTTTTGACAAGTTGTGAAGGGTTGAGGCCAGTTTAAGTAATTTTGATCAGTATCCATAGTTTCAAGTGGTTCTTGGCAGTTACGAACAAGAAAACGCAGTTTCTGTCTAGTTTCAGCAGTTTCAAGTAGTTCTCGACAGTTTAGAGCAGTTTAAAACGTATTGAACAGGATTAAACATTCTGTCTGTTTCTTGCGGTTTAGACTAGTTTTATGTAGTTTTGACCAGTTTTGATGGTTTCAAGCCAGTTTGAGCAGTTTCTGTCAAGTTTAAGCATTTTCATGCTGTTCTCGACAGTTTCTTGCTGTATAAACATAATGAACAAAATAAAGCAGTTCGTGTCCGGTTCTAGCAGTTTAGACTAAATTTGAGTAGTTTTGACAAGTTGTGAAGGGTTGAGGCCAGTTTAAGTAATTTTGATCAGTATCCATAGTTTCAAGTGGTTCTTGGCAGTTACGAACAAGAAAACGCAGTTTCTGTCTAGTTTCAGCAGTTTCAAGTAGTTCTCGACAGTTTAGAGCAGTTTAAAACGTATTGAACAGGATTAAACAGATTCTGTCTGTTTCTTACGGTTTAGACTAGTTTTACGTAGTTTTGACCAGTTTTGATGGTTTCAAGCCAGTTTGAGCAGTTTCTGTCAAGTTTAAGCATTTTCATGCTGTTCTCGACAGTTTCTTGCTGTATAAACATAATGAACAAAATAATGCAGTTTGTGTCCGGTTCTAGCAGTTTAGACTAAATTTGAGTAGTTTTGACAAGTTGTGAAGGGTTGAAGCCAGTTTAAGTAATTTTGATCAGTATCCATAGTTTCAAGTGGTTCTTGGCAGTTACGAACAAGAAAACGCAGTTTCTGTCTAGTTTCAGCAGTTTCAAGCAGTTCTCGACAGTTTAGAGCAGTTTAAAACGTATTGAACAGGATTAAACAGATCCTGTCTGTTTCTTGCGGTTTAGCCTAGTTTTACGTAGTTTTGACCAGTTTTGATGGTTTCAAGCCAGTTTGAGCAGTTTCTGTCAAGTTTAAGCATTTTCATGCTGTTCTCGACAGTTTCTTGCTGTATAAACATAATGAACAAAATAAAGCAGTTCGTGTCCGGTTCTAGCAGTTTAGACTAAATTTGAGTAGTTTGACAAGTTTTGAAGGGTTGAGGCCAGTTTAAGAAATTTTGATCAGTATCCGTAGTTTCAAGTAGTTCTGGGCAGTTACGAACAAGAAAACGCAGTTTCTGTCTAGTTTCAGCAGTTTCAAGTAGTTCTCGACAGTTTACAGCAGTTTAAAACGTATTGAACAGGATTAAACAGATTCTGTCTGTTTCTTGCGGTTTAGACTAGTTTTATGTAGTTTTGACCAGTTTTGATGGTTTTGTGCCAGTCTGAGCAGTTTCTGTCAAGTTTAAGCATTTTCATGCTGTTCCCCGACAGTTTCTTGCTGTATAAACATAATGAACAAAATAAAGCAGTTTGTGTCCGGTTCTAGCAGTTTAGACTAAATTTGAGTAGTTTTGACAAGTTGTGAAGGGTTGAGGCCAGTTTAAGTAATTTTGATCAGTATCCATAGTTTCAAGTGGTTCTTGGCAGTTACGAACAAGAAAACGCAGTTTCTGTCTAGTTTCAGCAGTTTCAAGTAGTTCTCGACAGTTTAGAGCAGTTTAAAACGTATTGAACAGGATTAAACAGATTATGTCTGTTTCTTGCGGTTTAGACTAGTTTTATGTAGTTTTGACCAGTTTTGATGGTTTTGTGCCAGTTTGAGCAGTTTCTGTCAAGTTTAAGCATTTTCATGCTGTTCTCGACAGTTTCTTGCTGTATAAACATAATGAACAAAATAAAGCAGTTCGTGTCCGGTTCTAGCAGTTTAGACTAAATTTGAGTAGTTTGACAAGTTTTGAAGGGTTGAGGCCAGTTTAAGAAATTTTGATCAGTATCCGTAGTTTCAAGTGGATCTGGGCAGTTACGAACAAGAAAACGCAGTTTCTGTCTAGTTTCAGCAGTTTCAAGTAGTTCTCGACAGTTTAGAGCAGTTTAAAACGTATTGAACAGGATTAAACAGATTCTGTCTGTTTCTTGCGGTTTAGACTAGTTTTATGTAGTTTTGACCAGTTTTGATGGTTTCAAGCCAGTTTGAGCAGTTTCTGTCAAGTTTAAGCATTTTCATGCTGTTCTCGACAGTTTCTTGCTGTATAAACATAATGAACAAAATAAAGCAGTTCGTGTCCGGTTCTAGCAGTTTAGACTAAATTTGAGTAGTTTGACAAGTTTTGAAGGGTTGAGGCCAGTTTAAGAAATTTTGATCAGTATCCGTAGTTTCAAGTAGTTCTGGGCAGTTACGAACAAGAAAACGCAGTTTCTGTCTAGTTTC
The DNA here is from genome assembly GCF_933228915.1 of Telmatherina bonti. NCBI lineage: Eukaryota > Metazoa > Chordata > Actinopteri > Atheriniformes > Telmatherinidae > Telmatherina > Telmatherina bonti. Next base: position 235,827 of record NC_136626.1, on the reverse strand, counting down.
AGCAGTTTCAAGTAGTTCTCGACAGTTTAGAGCAGTTTAAAACGTATTGAACAGGATTAAACAGATTCTGTCTGTTTCTTGCGGTTTAGACTAGTTTTACGTAGTTTTGACCAGTTTTGATGGTTTTGTGCCAGTCTGAGCAGTTTCTGTCAAGTTTAAGCATTTTCATGCTGTTCCCCGACAGTTTCAAGCTGTTTAAACATAATGAACAAAATTAAGCAGTTTGTGTCCGGTTCTAGCAGTTTAGACTAAATTTGAGTAGTTTTGACAAGTTGTGAAGGGTTGAGGCCAGTTTAAGTAATTTTGATCAGTATCCATAGTTTCAAGTGGTTCTTGGCAGTTACGAACAAGAAAACGCAGTTTCTGTCTAGTTTCAGCAGTTTCAAGTAGTTCTCGACAGTTTAGAGCAGTTTAAAACGTATTGAACAGGATTAAACAGATTCTGTCTGTTTCTTACGGTTTAGACTAGTTTTACGTAGTTTTGACCAGTTTTGGTGGTTTCAAGCCAGTTTCAGCAGTTTCTGTCAAGTTTAAGCATTTTCATGCTGTTCTCGACAGTTTCTTGCTGTATAAACATAATGAACAAAATAATGCAGTTTGTGTCCGGTTCTAGCAGTTTAGACTAAATTTGAGTAGTTTTGACAAGTTGTGAAGGGTTGAAGCCAGTTTAAGTAATTTTGATCAGTATCCATAGTTTCAAGTGGTTCTTGGCAGTTACGAACAAGAAAACGCAGTTTCTGTCTAGTTTCAGCAGTTTCAAGTAGTTCTCGACAGTTTAGAGCAGTTTAAAACGTATTGAACAGGATTAAACATTCTGTCTGTTTCTTGCGGTTTAGACTAGTTTTATGTAGTTTTGACCAGTTTTGATGGTTTCAAGCCAGTTTGAGCAGTTTCTGTCAAGTTTAAGCATTTTCATGCTGTTCTCGACAGTTTCTTGCTGTATAAACATAATGAACAAAATAAAGCAGTTCGTGTCCGGTTCTAGCAGTTTAGACTAAATTTGAGTAGTTTGACAAGTTTTGAAGGGTTGAGGCCAGTTTAAGAAATTTTGATCAGTATCCGTAGTTTCAAGTAGTTCTGGGCAGTTACGAACAAGAAAACGCAGTTTCTGTCTAGTTTCAGCAGTTTCAAGCAGTTCTCGACAGTTTAGAGCAGTTTAAAACGTATTGAACAGGATTAAACAGATTCTGTCTGTTTCTTGCGGTTTAGACTAGTTTTATGTAGTTTTGACCAGTTTTGATGGTTTTGTGCCAGTCTGAGCAGTTTCTGTCAAGTTTAAGCATTTTCATGCTGTTCCCCGACAGTTTCTTGCTGTATAAACATAATGAACAAAATAAAGCAGTTTGTGTCCGGTTCTAGCAGTTTAGACTAAATTTGAGTAGTTTTGACAAGTTGTGAAGGGTTGAGGCCAGTTTAAGTAATTTTGATCAGTATCCATAGTTTCAAGTGGTTCTTGGCAGTTACGAACAAGAAAACGCAGTTTCTGTCTAGTTTCAGCAGTTTCAAGTAGTTCTCGACAGTTTAGAGCAGTTTAAAACGTATTGAACAGGATTAAACAGATTCTGTCTGTTTCTTGCGGTTTAGACTAGTTTTATGTAGTTTTGACCAGTTTTGATGGTTTTGTGCCAGTTTGAGCAGTTTCTGTCAAGTTTAAGCATTTTCATGCTGTTCTCGACAGTTTCTTGCTGTATAAACATAATGAACAAAATAAAGCAGTTCGTGTCCGGTTCTAGCAGTTTAGACTAAATTTGAGTAGTTTGACAAGTTTTGAAGGGTTGAGGCCAGTTTAAGAAATTTTGATCAGTATCCGTAGTTTCAAGTGGATCTGGGCAGTTACGAACAAGAAAACGCAGTTTCTGTCTAGTTTCAGCAGTTTCAAGTAGTTCTCGACAGTTTAGAGCAGTTTAAAACGTATTGAACAGGATTAAACAGATTCTGTCTGTTTCTTGCGGTTTAGACTAGTTTTATGTAGTTTTGACCAGTTTTGATGGTTTCAAGCCAGTTTGAGCAGTTTCTGTCAAGTTTAAGCATTTTCATGCTGTTCTCGACAGTTTCTTGCTGTATCAACATAATGAACAAAATAAAGCAGTTTTTGTCCGGTTCTAGCAGTTTAGACTAAATTTGAGTAGTTTGACAAGTCTTGAAGGGTTGAGGCCAGTTTAAGTAATTTTGATCAGTATCCGTAGTTTCAAGTGGTTCTTGGCAGTTACGAACAAGAAAACGCAGTTTCTGTCTAGTTTCAGCAGTTTCAAGTAGTTCTTGGCAGTTACGAACAAGAAAAAACTGTTTCTGTCTAGTTTCAGCAGTTTCAAGTAGTTCTCGACAGTTTAGAGCAGTTTAAAACGTATTGAACAGGATTAAACAGATTCTGTCTGTTTCTTGCGGTTTAGACTAGTTTTATGTAGTTTTGACCAGTTTTGATGGTTTCAAGCCAGTTTGAGCAGTTTCTGTCAAGTTTAAGCATTTTCATGCTGTTCCCCGACAGTTTCAAGCTGTTTAAACATAATGAAGAAAATAAAGCAGTTTTTGTCCGGTTCTAGCAGTTTAGCCTAAATTTGAGTAGTTTTGACAAGTTGTGAAGGGTTGAGGCCAGTTTAAGTAATTTTGATCAGTATCCATAGTTTCAAGTGGTTCTTGGCAGTTACGAACAAGACAACGCAGTTTCTGTCTAGTTTCAGCAGTTTCAAGTAGTTCTCGACAGTTTAGAGCAGTTTAAAACGTATTGAACAGGATTAAACAGATTCTGTCTGTTTCTTGCGGTTTAGACTAGTTTTATGTAGTTTTGACCAGTTTTGATGGTTTTTTGCCAGTTTGAGCAGTTTCTGTCAAGTTTAAGCATTTTCATGCTGTTCCCCGACAGTTTCAAGCTGTTTAAACATAATGAAGAAAATAAAGCAGTTTTTGTCCGGTTCTAGCAGTTTAGCCTAAATTTGAGTAGTTTTGACAAGTTGTGAAGGGTTGAGGCCAGTTTAAGTAATTTTGATCAGTATCCATAGTTTCAAGTGGTTCTTGGCAGTTACGAACAAGACAACGCAGTTTCTGTCTAGTTTCAGCAGTTTCAAGTAGTTCTCGACAGTTTAGAGCAGTTTAAAACGTATTGAACAGGATTAAACAGATTCTGTCTGTTTCTTGCGGTTTAGACTAGTTTTATGTAGTTTTGACCAGTTTTGATGGTTTCAAGCCAGTTTGAGCAGTTTCTGTCAAGTTTAAGCATTTTCATGCTGTTCCCCGACAGTTTCAAGCTGTTTAAACATAATGAAGAATATAAAGCAGTTTTTGTCCGGTTCTAGCAGTTTAGACTAAATTTGAGTAGTTTTGACAAGTTTTGAAGGGTTGAGGCCAGTTTAAGAAATTTTGATCAGTATCCGTAGTTTCAAGTGGTTCTTGGCAGTTACGAACAAGAAAACGCAATTTCTGTCTAGTTTCAGCAGTTTCATATAGTTCTCGACAGTTTAGAGCAGTTTAAAACATATTGAACAGGATTAAACAGATTCTGTCTGTTTCTTGCGGTTTAGACTAGTTTTATGTAGTTTTGACCAGTTTTGATGGTTTCAAGCCAGTCTGAGCAGTTTGTCAAGTTTAAGCATTTTCATGCTGTTCCCCGACAGTTTCAAGCTGTTTAAACATAATGAACAAAATAAAGCAGTTTTTGTCCGGTTCTAGCAGTTTAGCCTAAATTTGAGTAGTTTTGACAAGTTGTGAAGGGTTGAGGCCAGTTTAAGTAATTTTGATCAGTATCCATAGTTTCAAGTGGTTCTTGGCAGTTACGAACAAGAAAACGCAGTTTCTGTCTAGTTTCAAGGAGTTGTCGAGAGTTTGGAGCAGTTTAAAACGTATTGAACAGGATTAAACAGATTCTGTCTGTTTCTTGTGGTTTAGACTAGTTTTATGTAGTTTTGACCAGTTTTGATGGTTTGTTGCCAGTCTGAGCAGTTTCTGTCAAGTTTAAGCATTTTCATGCTGTTCCCCGACAGTTTCAAGCTGTTTAAACATAATGAACAAAATAAAGCAGTTTTTGTCCGGTTCTAGCAGTTTAGCCTAAATTTGAGTAGTTTTGACAAGTTGTGAAGGGTTTGAGGCCAGTTTAAGTAATTTTGATCAGTATCCATAGTTTCAAAGTGGTTCTTGGCAGTTACGAACAAGAAAACGCAGTTTCTGTCTAGTTTCAGCAGTTTCAAGTAGTTCTCGACAGTTTAGAGCAGTTTAAAACATATTGAACAGGATTAAACAGATTCTGTCTGGGTCTTGCGGTTTTGTCTAGTTTTGTGTAGTTTTGACCAGTTTTGATGATTTCAAGCCAGTCTGAGCAGTTTCTGTCAAGTTTAAGCATTTTCATGCTGTTCTCGACAGTTTCGAGCTCTATAAACATAATGAACAAAATAAAGAAGTTTGTGTCTGGTTCTAGCAGTTTAGACTAAATTTGAGTAGTTTTGACAAGTTTTGAAGGGTTGAGGCCAGTTTAAGAAATTTTTATCAGTATCCGTAGTTTCAAGTGGTTCTGGGCAGTTACGAACAAGAAAACGCAATTTATGTCTAGTTTCAGCAGTTTCAAGTAGTTCTCGACAGTTTAGAGCAGTTTAAAACATATTGAACAGGATTAAACAGATTCTGTCTGTTTCTTGCGGTTTAGGCTAGTTTTACGTAGTTTTGACCAGTTTTGATGGTTTTGTGCCAGTTTGAGCAGTTTCTGTCAAGTTTAAGCATTTTCATGCTGTTCTCGACAGTTTCGAGCTCTATAAACATAATAAACAAAATAAAGAAGTTTGTGTCTGGTTCTAGCAGTTTAGACTAAATTTGAGTAGTTTTGACAAGTTGTGAAGGGTTGAAAGCCAGTTTAAGTAATTTTGATCAGTATCCATAGTTTCAAGTGGTTCTTGGCAGTTACGAACAAGAAAACGCAGTTTCTGTCTAGTTTCAGCAGTTTCAAGTAGTTCTCGACAGTTTAGAGCAGTTTAAAACGTATTGAACAGGATTAAACAGATTCTGTCTGTTTCTTGCGGTTTAGACTAGTTTTACGTAGTTTTGACCAGTTTTGATGGTTTCAAGCCAGTTTGAGCAGTTTCTGTCAAGTTTAAGCATTTTCATGCTGTTCTCGACACTTTCAAGCTGTTTAAACATAATGAACAAAATAAAGCAGTTTTTGTCCGGTTCTAGCAGTTTAGACTAAATTTGAGTAGTTTTGACAAGTTGTGAAGGGTTGAAGCCAGTTTAAGTAATTTTGATCAGTATCCATAGTTTCAAGTGGTTCTTGGCAGTTACGAACAAGAAAACGCAGTTTCTGTCTAGTTTCAAGGAGTTGTCGAGAGTTTGGAGCAGTTTAAAACGTATTGAACAGGATTAAACAGATTCTGTCTGTTTCTTGTGGTTTAGACTAGTTTTATGTAGTTTTGACCAGTTTTGATGGTTTGTTGCCAGTCTGAGCAGTTTCTGTCAAGTTTAAGCATTTTCATGCTGTTCCCCGACAGTTTCAAGCTGTTTAAACATAATGAACAAAATAAAGCAGTTTTTGTCCGGTTCTAGCAGTTTAGCCTAAATTTGAGTAGTTTTGACAAGTTGTGAAGGGTTGAGGCCAGTTTAAGTAATTTTGATCAGTATCCATAGTTTCAAGTGGTTCTTGGCAGTTACGAACAAGAAAACGCAGTTTCTGTCTAGTTTCAAGGAGTTCTCGAGAGTTTGGAGCAGTTTAAAACGTATTGAACAGGATTAAACAGATTCTGTCTGTTTCTTGTGGTTTAGACTAGTTTTGTGTAGTTTTGACCAGTTTTGATGGTTTGTTGCCAGTCTGAGCAGTTTCTGTCAAGTTTAAGCATTTTCATGCTGTTCCCCGACAGTTTCAAGCTGTTTAAACATAATGAACAAAATAAAGCAGTTTTTGTCCGGTTCTAGCAGTTTAGCCTAAATTTGAGTAGTTTTGACAAGTTGTGAAGGGTTGAGGCCAGTTTAAGTAATTTTGATCAGTATCCATAGTTTCAAGTGGTTCTTGGCAGTTACGAACAAGAAAACGCAGTTTCTGTCTAGTTTCAGCAGTTTCAAGTAGTTCTCGACAGTTTAGAGCAGTTTAAAACGTATTGAACAGGATTAAACAGATTCTGTCTGTTTCTTGCGGTTTAGACTAGTTTTACGTAGTTTTGACCAGTTTTGATGGTTTCAAGCCAGTTTGAGTAGTTTCTGTCAAGTTTAAGCATTTTCATGCTGTTCTCGACACTTTCAAGCTGTTTAAACATAATGAAGAAAATAAAGCAGTTTTTGTCCGGTTCTAGCAGTTTAGACTAAATTTGAGTAGTTTTGACAAGTTGTGAAGGGTTGAAGCCAGTTTAAGAAATTTTGATCAGTATCCATAGTTTCAAGTGGTTCTTGGCAGTTACGAACAAGAAAACGCAGTTTCTGTCTAGTTTCAGCAGTTTCAAGTAGTTCTCGACAGTTTAGAGCAGTTTAAAACGTATTGAACAGGATTAAACAGATTCTGTCTGTTTCTTGCGGTTTAGACTAGTTTTATGTAGTTTTGATGGTTTTGTGCCAGTTTGAGCAGTTTCTGTCAAGTTTAAGCATTTTCATGCTGTTCTCGACAGTTTCTTGCTGTATAAACATAATGAACAAAATAAAGCAGTTCGTGTCCGGTTCTAGCAGTTTAGACTAAAGTTGAGTAGTTTTGACAAGTTGTGAAGGGTTTGAGGCCAGTTTAAGTAATTTTGATCAGTATCCATAGTTTCAAAGTGGTTCTTGGCAGTTACGAACAAGAAAACGCAGTTTCTGTCTAGTTTCAGCAGTTTCAAGTAGTTCTCGACAGTTTAGAGCAGTTTAAAACATATTGAACAGGATTAAACAGATTCTGTCTGGGTCTTGCGGTTTTGTCTAGTTTTGTGTAGTTTTGACCAGTTTTGATGATTTCAAGCCAGTCTGAGCAGTTTCTGTCAAGTTTAAGCATTTTCATGCTGTTCTCGACAGTTTCGAGCTCTATAAACATAATGAACAAAATAAAGAAGTTTGTGTCTGGTTCTAGCAGTTTAGACTAAATTTGAGTAGTTTTGACAAGTTTTGAAGGGTTGAGGCCAGTTTAAGAAATTTTTATCAGTATCCGTAGTTTCAAGTGGTTCTGGGCAGTTACGAACAAGAAAACGCAATTTATGTCCAGTTTCAGCAGTTTCAAGTAGTTCTCGACAGTTTAGAGCAGTTTAAAACATATTGAACAGGATTAAACAGATTCTGTCTGTTTCTTGCGGTTTAGACTAGTTTTACGTAGTTTTGACCAGTTTTGATGGTTTTGTGCCAGTTTGAGCAGTTTCTGTCAAGTTTAAGCATTTTCATGCTGTTCTCGACAGTTTCGAGCTCTATAAACATAATAAACAAAATAAAGAAGTTTGTGTCTGGTTCTAGCAGTTTAGACTAAATTTGAGTAGTTTTGACAAGTTTTGAAGGGTTGAGGCCAGTTTAAGAAATTTTGATCAGTATCCATAGTTTCAAGTGGTTCTGGGCAGTTACGAACAAGAAAACGCAGTTTCTGTCTAGTTTCAAGGAGTTGTCGAGAGTTTGGAGCAGTTTAAAACGTATTGAACAGGATTAAACAGATTCTGTCTGTTTCTTGTGGTTTAGACTAGTTTTATGTAGTTTTGACCAGTTTTGATGGTTTGTTGCCAGTCTGAGCAGTTTCTGTCAAGTTTAAGCATTTTCATGCTGTTCCCCGACAGTTTCAAGCTGTTTAAACATAATGAACAAAATAAAGCAGTTTTTGTCCGGTTCTAGCAGTTTAGCCTAAATTTGAGTAGTTTTGACAAGTTGTGAAGGGTTGAGGCCAGTTTAAGTAATTTTGATCAGTATCCATAGTTTCAAGTGGTTCTTGGCAGTTACGAACAAGAAAACGCAGTTTCTGTCTAGTTTCAAGGAGTTGTCGAGAGTTTGGAGCAGTTTAAAACGTATTGAACAGGATTAAACAGATTCTGTCTGTTTCTTGTGGTTTAGACTAGTTTTATGTAGTTTTGACCAGTTTTGATGGTTTGTTGCCAGTCTGAGCAGTTTCTGTCAAGTTTAAGCATTTTCATGCTGTTCCCCGACAGTTTCAAGCTGTTTAAACATAATGAACAAAATAAAGCAGTTTTTGTCCGGTTCTAGCAGTTTAGCCTAAATTTGAGTAGTTTTGACAAGTTGTGAAGGGTTGAGGCCAGTTTAAGTAATTTTGATCAGTATCCATAGTTTCAAGTGGTTCTTGGCAGTTACGAACAAGAAAACGCAGTTTCTGTCTAGTTTCAGCAGTTTCAAGTAGTTCTCGACAGTTTAGAGCAGTTTAAAACGTATTGAACAGGATTAAACAGATTCTGTCTGTTTCTTGCGGTTTAGACTAGTTTTACGTAGTTTTGACCAGTTTTGATGGTTTCAAGCCAGTTTGAGTAGTTTCTGTCAAGTTTAAGCATTTTCATGCTGTTCTCGACACTTTCAAGCTGTTTAAACATAATGAAGAAAATAAAGCAGTTTTTGTCCGGTTCTAGCAGTTTAGACTAAATTTGAGTAGTTTTGACAAGTTGTGAAGGGTTGAAGCCAGTTTAAGAAATTTTGATCAGTATCCATAGTTTCAAGTGGTTCTTGGCAGTTACGAACAAGAAAACGCAGTTTCTGTCTAGTTTCAGCAGTTTCAAGTAGTTCTCGACAGTTTAGAGCAGTTTAAAACGTATTGAACAGGATTAAACAGATTCTGTCTGTTTCTTGCGGTTTAGACTAGTTTTACGTAGTTTTGACCAGTTTTGATGGTTTCAAGCCAGTTTGAGCAGTTTCTGTCAAGTTTAAGCATTTTCATGCTGTTCTCGACACTTTCAAGCTGTTTAAACATAATGAACAAAATAAAGCAGTTTTTGTCCGGTTCTAGCAGTTTAGACTAAATTTGAGTAGTTTTGACAAGTTGTGAAGGGTTGAAGCCAGTTTAAGAAATTTTGATCAGTATCCGTAGTTTCAAGTGGTTCTTGGCAGTTACGAACAAGAAAACGCAGTTTCTGTCTAGTTTCAGCAGTTTCAAGTAGTTCTCGACAGTTTAGAGCAGTTTAAAACGTATTGAACAGGATTAAACAGATTCTGTCTGTTTCTTGCGGTTTAGACTAGTTTTATGTAGTTTTGATGGTTTTGTGCCAGTTTGAGCAGTTTCTGTCAAGTTTAAGCATTTTCATGCTGTTCTCGACAGTTTCTTGCTGTATAAACATAATGAACAAAATAAAGCAGTTTTTGTCCGGTTCTAGCAGTTTAGACTAAAGTTGAGTAGTTTTGACAAGTTGTGAAGGGTTGAGGCCAGTTTAAGTAATTTTGATCAGTATCCATAGTTTCAAGTGGTTCTTGGCAGTTACGAACAAGAAAACGCAGTTTCTGTCTAGTTTCAGCAGTTTCAAGTAGTTCTCGACAGTTTAGAGCAGTTTAAAACGTATTGAACAGGATTAAACAGATTCTATCTGGTTTCTGCGGTTTAGACTAGTTTTACGTAGTTTTGACCAGTTTTGATGGTTTTGTGGCAGTTTGAGCAGTTTCTGTCAAGTTTAAGCATTTTCATGCTGTTCTCGACAGTTTCGAGCTCTATAAACATAATAAACAAAATAAAGAAGTTTGTGTCTGGTTCTAGCAGTTTAGACTAAATTTGAGTAGTTTGACAAGTCTAGAAGTGCTGAGGCCAGTTTAAGAAATTTTGATCAGTATCCGTAGTTACAAGTGGGTCTGGGCAACTACGAACAAGAAAACGCAGTTTCTGTCTACATTCAGGAGTTTCAAGTAGTTCTCGCCAGTTTAGAGCAGTTTAAAACGTATTGAACAGGATTAAACAGATTCTGTCTGTTTCTTGCGGTTTAGACTAGTTTTACGTAGTTTTGACCAGTTTTGATGGTTTCAAGCCAGTTTGAGCAGTTTCTGTCAAGTTTAAGCATTTTCATGCTGTTCTCGACACTTTCAAGCTGTTTAAACATAATGAACAAAATAAAGCAGTTTTTGTCCGGTTCTAGCAGTTTAGACTAAATTTGAGTAGTTTTGACAAGTTGTGAAGGGTTGAAGCCAGTTTAAGAAATTTTGATCAGTATCCGTAGTTTCAAGTGGTTCTTGGCAGTTACGAACAAGAAAACGCAGTTTCTGTCTAGTTTCAGCAGTTTCAAGTAGTTCTCGACAGTTTAGAGCAGTTTAAAACGTATTGAACAGGATTAAACAGATTCTGTCTGTTTCTTGCGGTTTAGACTAGTTTTATGTAGTTTTGATGGTTTTGTGCCAGTTTGAGCAGTTTCTGTCAAGTTTAAGCATTTTCATGCTGTTCTCGACAGTTTCTTGCTGTATAAACATAATGAACAAAATAAAGCAGTTTTTGTCCGGTTCTAGCAGTTTAGACTAAAGTTGAGTAGTTTTGACAAGTTGTGAAGGGTTGAGGCCAGTTTAAGTAATTTTGATCAGTATCCATAGTTTCAAGTGGTTCTTGGCAGTTACGAACAAGAAAACGCAGTTTCTGTCTAGTTTCAGCAGTTTCAAGTAGTTCTCGACAGTTTAGAGCAGTTTAAAACGTATTGAACAGGATTAAACAGATTCTATCTGGTTTCTGCGGTTTAGACTAGTTTTACGTAGTTTTGACCAGTTTTGATGGTTTTGTGGCAGTTTGAGCAGTTTCTGTCAAGTTTAAGCATTTTCATGCTGTTCTCGACAGTTTCGAGCTCTATAAACATAATAAACAAAATAAAGAAGTTTGTGTCTGGTTCTAGCAGTTTAGACTAAATTTGAGTAGTTTGACAAGTCTAGAAGTGCTGAGGCCAGTTTAAGAAATTTTGATCAGTATCCGTAGTTACAAGTGGGTCTGGGCAACTACGAACAAGAAAACGCAGTTTCTGTCTACATTCAGGAGTTTCAAGTAGTTCTCGCCAGTTTAGAGCAGTTTAAAACGTATTGAACAGGATTAAACAGATTCTGTCTGTTTCTTGCGGTTTTGACTAGTTTTATGTAGTTTTGATGGTTTTGTGCCAGTTTGAGCAGTTTCTGTCAAGTTTAAGCATTTTCATGCTGTTCTCGACAGTTTCTTGCTGTATAAACATAATGAACAAAATAAAGCAGTTCGTGTCCGGTTCTAGCAGTTTAGACTAAATTTGAGTAGTTTTGACAAGTTTTGAAGGGTTGAGGCCAGTTTAAGAAATTTTGATCAGTATCCGTAGTTTCAAGTGGTTCTTGGCAGTTACGAACAAGAAAACGCAATTTATGTCTAGTTTCAGCAGTTTCATATAGTTCTCGACAGTTTAGAGCAGTTTAAAACGTATTGAACAGGATTAAACAGATTCTATCTGGTTTCTGCGGTTTAGACTAGTTTTACGTAGTTTTGACCAGTTTTGATGGTTTTGTGGCAGTTTGAGCAGTTTCTGTCAAGTTTAAGCATTTTCATGCTGTTCTCGACAGTTTCTTGCTGTATAAACATAATGAACAAAATAAAGCAGTTCGTGTCCGGTTCTAGCAGTTTAGACTAAATTTGAGTAGTTTTGACAAGTTTTGAAGGGTTGAGGCCAGTTTAAGAAATTTTGATCAGTATCCATAGTTTCAAGTGGTTCTGGGCAGTTACGAACAAGAAAACGCAGTTTCTGTCTAGTTTCAAGGAGTTGTCGAGAGTTTGGAGCAGTTTAAAACGTATTGAACAGGATTAAACAGATTCTGTCTGTTTCTTGTGGTTTAGACTAGTTTTATGTAGTTTTGACCAGTTTTGATGGTTTGTTGCCAGTCTGAGCAGTTTCTGTCAAGTTTAAGCATTTTCATGCTGTTCCCCGACAGTTTCAAGCTGTTTAAACATAATGAACAAAATAAAGCAGTTTTTGTCCGGTTCTAGCAGTTTAGCCTAAATTTGAGTAGTTTTGACAAGTTGTGAAGGGTTGAGGCCAGTTTAAGTAATTTTGATCAGTATCCATAGTTTCAAGTGGTTCTTGGCAGTTACGAACAAGAAAACGCAGTTTCTGTCTAGTTTCAAGGAGTTCTCGAGAGTTTGGAGCAGTTTAAAACGTATTGAACAGGATTAAACAGATTCTGTCTGTTTCTTGTGGTTTAGACTAGTTTTATGTAGTTTTGACCAGTTTTGATGGTTTGTTGCCAGTCTGAGCAGTTTCTGTCAAGTTTAAGCATTTTCATGCTGTTCCCCGACAGTTTCAAGCTGTTTAAACATAATGAACAAAATAAAGCAGTTTTTGTCCGGTTCTAGCAGTTTAGCCTAAATTTGAGTAGTTTTGACAAGTTGTGAAGGGTTGAAGCCAGTTTAAGAAATTTTGATCAGTATCCGTAGTTTCAAGTGGTTCTTGGCAGTTACGAACAAGAAAACGCAGTTTCTGTCTAGTTTCAGCAGTTTCAAGTAGTTCTCGACAGTTTAGAGCAGTTTAAAACGTATTGAACAGGATTAAACAGATTCTGTCTGTTTCTTGCGGTTTAGACTAGTTTTACGTAGTTTTGACCAGTTTTGATGGTTTCAAGCCAGTTTGAGCAGTTTCTGTCAAGTTTAAGCATTTTCATGCTGTTCTCGACACTTTCAAGCTGTTTAAACATAATGAAGAAAATAAAGCAGTTTTTGTCCGGTTCTAGCAGTTTAGACTAAATTTGAGTAGTTTTGACAAGTTGTGAAGGGTTGAGGCCAGTTTAAGTAATTTTGATCAGTATCCATAGTTTCAAGTGGTTCTTGGCAGTTACGAACAAGAAAAACGCAGTTTCTGTCTAGTTTCAGCAGTTTCAAGTAGT
>NC_136626.1:96667-221667 GCF_933228915.1 Telmatherina bonti | reverse complement strand
ACCCTAACCCTAACCCTAACCCTAACCCTAACCCTAACCCTAACCCTAACCCTAACCCTAACCCTAACCCTAACCCTAACCCTAACCCTAACCCTAACCCTAACCCTAACCCTAACCCTAACCCTAACCCTAACCCTAACCCTAACCCTAACCCTAACCCTAACCCTAACCCTAACCCTAACCCTAACCCTAACCCTAACCCTAACCCTAACCCTAACCCTAACCCTAACCCTAACCCTAACCCTAACCCTAACCCTAACCCTAACCCTAACCCTAACCCTAACCCTAACCCTAACCCTAACCCTAACCCTAACCCTAACCCTAACCCTAACCCTAACCCTAACCCTAACCCTAACCCTAACCCTAACCCTAACCCTAACCCTAACCCTAACCCTAACCCTAACCCTAACCCTAACCCTAACCCTAACCCTAACCCTAACCCTAACCCTAACCCTAACCCTAACCCTAACCCTAACCCTAACCCTAACCCTAACCCTAACCCTAACCCTAACCCTAACCCTAACCCTAACCCTAACCCTAACCCTAACCCTAACCCTAACCCTAACCCTAACCCTAACCCTAACCCTAACCCTAACCCTAACCCTAACCCTAACCCTAACCCTAACCCTAACCCTAACCCTAACCCTAACCCTAACCCTAACCCTAACCCTAACCCTAACCCTAACCCTAACCCTAACCCTAACCCTAACCCTAACCCTAACCCTAACCCTAACCCTAACCCTAACCCTAACCCTAACCCTAACCCTAACCCTAACCCTAACCCTAACCCTAACCCTAACCCTAACCCTAACCCTAACCCTAACCCTAACCCTAACCCTAACCCTAACCCTAACCCTAACCCTAACCCTAACCCTAACCCTAACCCTAACCCTAACCCTAACCCTAACCCTAACCCTAACCCTAACCCTAACCCTAACCCTAACCCTAACCCTAACCCTAACCCTAACCCTAACCCTAACCCTAACCCTAACCCTAACCCTAACCCTAACCCTAACCCTAACCCTAACCCTAACCCTAACCCTAACCCTAACCCTAACCCTAACCCTAACCCTAACCCTAACCCTAACCCTAACCCTAACCCTAACCCTAACCCTAACCCTAACCCTAACCCTAACCCTAACCCTAACCCTAACCCTAACCCTAACCCTAACCCTAACCCTAACCCTAACCCTAACCCTAACCCTAACCCTAACCCTAACCCTAACCCTAACCCTAACCCTAACCCTAACCCTAACCCTAACCCTAACCCTAACCCTAACCCTAACCCTAACCCTAACCCTAACCCTAACCCTAACCCTAACCCTAACCCTAACCCTAACCCTAACCCTAACCCTAACCCTAACCCTAACCCTAACCCTAACCCTAACCCTAACCCTAACCCTAACCCTAACCCTAACCCTAACCCTAACCCTAACCCTAACCCTAACCCTAACCCTAACCCTAACCCTAACCCTAACCCTAACCCTAACCCTAACCCTAACCCTAACCCTAACCCTAACCCTAACCCTAACCCTAACCCTAACCCTAACCCTAACCCTAACCCTAACCCTAACCCTAACCCTAACCCTAACCCTAACCCTAACCCTAACCCTAACCCTAACCCTAACCCTAACCCTAACCCTAACCCTAACCCTAACCCTAACCCTAACCCTAACCCTAACCCTAACCCTAACCCTAACCCTAACCCTAACCCTAACCCTAACCCTAACCCTAACCCTAACCCTAACCCTAACCCTAACCCTAACCCTAACCCTAACCCTAACCCTAACCCTAACCCTAACCCTAACCCTAACCCTAACCCTAACCCTAACCCTAACCCTAACCCTAACCCTAACCCTAACCCTAACCCTAACCCTAACCCTAACCCTAACCCTAACCCTAACCCTAACCCTAACCCTAACCCTAACCCTAACCCTAACCCTAACCCTAACCCTAACCCTAACCCTAACCCTAACCCTAACCCTAACCCTAACCCTAACCCTAACCCTAACCCTAACCCTAACCCTAACCCTAACCCTAACCCTAACCCTAACCCTAACCCTAACCCTAACCCTAACCCTAACCCTAACCCTAACCCTAACCCTAACCCTAACCCTAACCCTAACCCTAACCCTAACCCTAACCCTAACCCTAACCCTAACCCTAACCCTAACCCTAACCCTAACCCTAACCCTAACCCTAACCCTAACCCTAACCCTAACCCTAACCCTAACCCTAACCCTAACCCTAACCCTAACCCTAACCCTAACCCTAACCCTAACCCTAACCCTAACCCTAACCCTAACCCTAACCCTAACCCTAACCCTAACCCTAACCCTAACCCTAACCCTAACCCTAACCCTAACCCTAACCCTAACCCTAACCCTAACCCTAACCCTAACCCTAACCCTAACCCTAACCCTAACCCTAACCCTAACCCTAACCCTAACCCTAACCCTAACCCTAACCCTAACCCTAACCCTAACCCTAACCCTAACCCTAACCCTAACCCTAACCCTAACCCTAACCCTAACCCTAACCCTAACCCTAACCCTAACCCTAACCCTAACCCTAACCCTAACCCTAACCCTAACCCTAACCCTAACCCTAACCCTAACCCTAACCCTAACCCTAACCCTAACCCTAACCCTAACCCTAACCCTAACCCTAACCCTAACCCTAACCCTAACCCTAACCCTAACCCTAACCCTAACCCTAACCCTAACCCTAACCCTAACCCTAACCCTAACCCTAACCCTAACCCTAACCCTAACCCTAACCCTAACCCTAACCCTAACCCTAACCCTAACCCTAACCCTAACCCTAACCCTAACCCTAACCCTAACCCTAACCCTAACCCTAACCCTAACCCTAACCCTAACCCTAACCCTAACCCTAACCCTAACCCTAACCCTAACCCTAACCCTAACCCTAACCCTAACCCTAACCCTAACCCTAACCCTAACCCTAACCCTAACCCTAACCCTAACCCTAACCCTAACCCTAACCCTAACCCTAACCCTAACCCTAACCCTAACCCTAACCCTAACCCTAACCCTAACCCTAACCCTAACCCTAACCCTAACCCTAACCCTAACCCTAACCCTAACCCTAACCCTAACCCTAACCCTAACCCTAACCCTAACCCTAACCCTAACCCTAACCCTAACCCTAACCCTAACCCTAACCCTAACCCTAACCCTAACCCTAACCCTAACCCTAACCCTAACCCTAACCCTAACCCTAACCCTAACCCTAACCCTAACCCTAACCCTAACCCTAACCCTAACCCTAACCCTAACCCTAACCCTAACCCTAACCCTAACCCTAACCCTAACCCTAACCCTAACCCTAACCCTAACCCTAACCCTAACCCTAACCCTAACCCTAACCCTAACCCTAACCCTAACCCTAACCCTAACCCTAACCCTAACCCTAACCCTAACCCTAACCCTAACCCTAACCCTAACCCTAACCCTAACCCTAACCCTAACCCTAACCCTAACCCTAACCCTAACCCTAACCCTAACCCTAACCCTAACCCTAACCCTAACCCTAACCCTAACCCTAACCCTAACCCTAACCCTAACCCTAACCCTAACCCTAACCCTAACCCTAACCCTAACCCTAACCCTAACCCTAACCCTAACCCTAACCCTAACCCTAACCCTAACCCTAACCCTAACCCTAACCCTAACCCTAACCCTAACCCTAACCCTAACCCTAACCCTAACCCTAACCCTAACCCTAACCCTAACCCTAACCCTAACCCTAACCCTAACCCTAACCCTAACCCTAACCCTAACCCTAACCCTAACCCTAACCCTAACCCTAACCCTAACCCTAACCCTAACCCTAACCCTAACCCTAACCCTAACCCTAACCCTAACCCTAACCCTAACCCTAACCCTAACCCTAACCCTAACCCTAACCCTAACCCTAACCCTAACCCTAACCCTAACCCTAACCCTAACCCTAACCCTAACCCTAACCCTAACCCTAACCCTAACCCTAACCCTAACCCTAACCCTAACCCTAACCCTAACCCTAACCCTAACCCTAACCCTAACCCTAACCCTAACCCTAACCCTAACCCTAACCCTAACCCTAACCCTAACCCTAACCCTAACCCTAACCCTAACCCTAACCCTAACCCTAACCCTAACCCTAACCCTAACCCTAACCCTAACCCTAACCCTAACCCTAACCCTAACCCTAACCCTAACCCTAA
Organism: Telmatherina bonti; assembly: GCF_933228915.1. NCBI lineage: Eukaryota > Metazoa > Chordata > Actinopteri > Atheriniformes > Telmatherinidae > Telmatherina > Telmatherina bonti. The sequence continues at coordinate 217,436 of NC_136626.1, read as the reverse complement.
CCCTAACCCTAACCCTAACCCTAACCCTAACCCTAACCCTAACCCTAACCCTAACCCTAACCCTAACCCTAACCCTAACCCTAACCCTAACCCTAACCCTAACCCTAACCCTAACCCTAACCCTAACCCTAACCCTAACCCTAACCCTAACCCTAACCCTAACCCTAACCCTAACCCTAACCCTAACCCTAACCCTAACCCTAACCCTAACCCTAACCCTAACCCTAACCCTAACCCTAACCCTAACCCTAACCCTAACCCTAACCCTAACCCTAACCCTAACCCTAACCCTAACCCTAACCCTAACCCTAACCCTAACCCTAACCCTAACCCTAACCCTAACCCTAACCCTAACCCTAACCCTAACCCTAACCCTAACCCTAACCCTAACCCTAACCCTAACCCTAACCCTAACCCTAACCCTAACCCTAACCCTAACCCTAACCCTAACCCTAACCCTAACCCTAACCCTAACCCTAACCCTAACCCTAACCCTAACCCTAACCCTAACCCTAACCCTAACCCTAACCCTAACCCTAACCCTAACCCTAACCCTAACCCTAACCCTAACCCTAACCCTAACCCTAACCCTAACCCTAACCCTAACCCTAACCCTAACCCTAACCCTAACCCTAACCCTAACCCTAACCCTAACCCTAACCCTAACCCTAACCCTAACCCTAACCCTAACCCTAACCCTAACCCTAACCCTAACCCTAACCCTAACCCTAACCCTAACCCTAACCCTAACCCTAACCCTAACCCTAACCCTAACCCTAACCCTAACCCCTAACCCTAACCCTAACCCTAACCCTAACCCTAACCCTAACCCTAACCCTAACCCTAACCCTAACCCTAACCCTAACCCTAACCCTAACCCTAACCCTAACCCTAACCCCTAACCCTAACCCTAACCCTAACCCTAACCCTAACCCTAACCCTAACCCTAACCCTAACCCTAACCCTAACCCTAACCCTAACCCTAACCCCCTAACCCCCTAACCCTAACCCTAACCCTAACCCTAACCCTAACCCTAACCCTAACCCTAACCCTAACCCTAACCCTAACCCTAACCCTAACCCCTAACCCTAACCCTAACCCTAACCCTAACCCTAACCCTAACCCTAACCCTAACCCTAACCCTAACCCTAACCCTAACCCTAACCCTAACCCTAACCCTAACCCTAACCCTAACCCTAACCCCCTAACCCTAACCCTAACCCTAACCCTAACCCTAACCCTAACCCTAACCCTAACCCTAACCCTAACCCTAACCCTAACCCTAACCCTAACCCTAACCCCTAACCCTAACCCTAACCCTAACCCTAACCCTAACCCTAACCCTAAAACCCTAACCCTAACCCTAGGGGACATAACCCTAACCCTAACCCTAGGGGAAGGAACCCTAACCCTAATAGTCTCCCGAAATTAAAAACCTAAATTAAGGACAACAGAAACTAAATACAGAAAGAAACTAAATGATGAAACCTAAAGGAAGGATATAAAAGGAACACAAATATGAGAGTCCAGTCACTTTGCCATAGCCTGAGGAAGGACAAATAGTCTCCGAAACGTAGCTACAAAGGCAAAGCACCAACGCCAATTCGGCCGGCATCGAGCCTCATTAGAGGAAAGGGACAACATCGGGGAGGGACGTGAGAGCCCAATTTTTTTCTGGCCACTCCTGGACCAGGAGTTGGTCCCTAGGACAGTGCATGCACCTGGGATACTTACCTGGGTTACTTACCTGGGTTGGTCCCTGGGTTACTTACCTGAACCTAACTCGCCCGTGCCAGGGACCGGCTCCAGTCCGGGAGGTGGCTGCTGAGTCCATCTTGAGACCACATAAGCCCCAACCAGGGAAAAACCCTAACCCTAACCCTAGGGGACATAACCCTAACCCTAACCCTAGGGGAAGGAACCCTAACCCTAATAGTCTCCCGAAATTAAAAACCTAAATTAAGGACAACAGAAACTAAATACAGAAAGAAACTAAATGATGAAACCTAAAGGAAGGATATAAAAGGAACACAAATATGAGAGTCCAGTCACTTTGCCATAGCCTGAGGAAGGACAAATAGTCTCCGAAACGTAGCTACAAAGGCAAAGCACCAACGCCAATTCGGCCGGCATCGAGCCTCATTAGAGGAAAGGGACAACATCGGGGAGGGACGTGAGAGCCCAATTTTTTTCTGGCCACTCCTGGACCAGGAGTTGGTCCCTAGGACAGTGCATGCACCTGGGATACTTACCTGGGTTACTTACCTGGGTTGGTCCCTGGGTTACTTACCTGAACCTAACCCTAACCCTAACCCTAACCCTAACCCTTAACCCTAACCCTAACCCTAACCCTAACCCTAACCCCCTAACCCCCTAACCCTAACCCTAACCCTAACCCTAACCCCTAACCCTAACCCTAACCCTAACCCTAACCCTAACCCTAACCCCGGGTCAGTCCCTAACCTTAGATACGAATTTGGAAGTCTGCCATTTTGGCCCCTACATCGCACCAGGGGCCTTCAGGAAAATTATCAACCACATCATTGGACTCAGGGGGACCCAGACTTATTTTTAAGGGCCTTTAAAACCTAAAAAAAAAATAAAAATTATGGTGTAATTCAGAAAACTGCCACCAGATGTCACTTAACTTTGACTTTCCCCTAACCTCCAAATAAAGCCCCTAACTTCACTTCCAAATTCGTATCTATTTTGTATGCATTCAAATAGATAGGAATTTGGAATTTTTTATTTCTGGGGGCCTGGTTTGGACCAAGGGGCCTCTGGAAAACATTTGGCTCCAGGGATGCCTACACTTATTTTTGAGTGCATTTAATCCTTCAAAATATGACTAAATTTGGGATGAAATTCTGCCACCTGCCACTATGTCAATCCCCTAACATCACTTCCAAATTCATACCTATGTGAATGTATGCAAAATAGATATGAATTTGGAAGTGTTTTTTCTCTGGGGGCCTGGTTTGGACCAAGTGGTCTCTGGACAATTCTCAATCACACCTGTGGCCCCAGGGGTGCCTGCACTTGTTTTGGAGTGCATTTCACCTAAGAAAATATTGCCATCGACGTCAAGTTTTTTGGACAAACACTGGCTGGTTCTACCATATTTGGAGCCCAATGGCTCCTGTTGCAAAGACTCCAGGGCCTTTGCCCCTCTGCTGAGATTCAGCTTTGATATTCATCTTTTACACCCATTCAGATACTTGCAAGAATGGATGCAATCCCACTCCCCATGCAGGTGATGGGGGGGGACAGAGTGTAAACTTGCTTCCAAATTTATATCTATTTACAGTGAAAAACCACTGACTTCCAAAACTGTATCTGCTAACATTGACTTCCAAATTTGTATCTATTTACATTGAAAAACCACTGACTTCCAAATTCGTATCTATTTACATTGGACTTCCAAATTTGTATCTATTTACATTGAAAAACCACTGACTTCCAAAACTGTATCTGCTAACATTGACTTCCAAATTTGTATCTATTTACATTGGACTTCCAAATTTGTATCTATTTACGTTGAAAAACCAGACTTCCAAAACTGTATCTGCTAACATTGACTTCCAAATTCGTATCTATTTACATTGGACTTCCAAATTTGTATCTATTTACATTGAAAAACCAGACTTCCAAAACTGTATCTGCTAACATTGACTTCCAAATTCGTATCTATTTACATTGGACTTCCAAATTTGTATCTATTTACATTGGAAAAACCACTGACTTCCAAAACTGTATCTACTAACGCCGACTTCCAAATTCGTATCTATTTACATTGGACTTCCAAATTCGTATCTATTTACATTGAAAAACCACTGACTTCCAAATTCGTATCTATTTACATTGGACTTCCAAATTTGTATCTATTTACATTGAAAAACCACTGACTTCCAAAACTGTATCTGCTAACATTGACTTCCAAATTTGTATCTATTTACATTGGACTTCCAAATTTGTATCTATTTACATTGAAAAACCAGACTTCCAAAACTGTATCTGCTAACATTGACTTCCAAATTCGTATCTATTTACATTGGACTTCCAAATTTGTATCTATTTACATTGAAAAACCAGACTTCCAAAACTGTATCTGCTAACATTGACTTCCAAATTCGTATCTATTTACATTGGACTTCCAAATTTGTATCTATTTACATTGAAAAACCACTGACTTCCAAAACTGTATCTACTAACGCCGACTTCCAAATTCGTATCTATTTACATTGGACTTCCAAATTTGTATCTATTTACATTGAAAAACCAGACTTCCAAAACTGTATCTGCTAACATTGACTTCCAAATTCGTATCTATTTACATTGGACTTCCAAATTCGTATCTATTTACATTGAAAAACCACTGACTTCCAAAACTGTATCTGCTAACATTGACTTCCAAATTCATATCTATTTACATTGGACTTCCAAATTTGTATCTATTTACATTGAAAAACCACTGACTTCCAAAACTGTATCTGCTAACATTGACTTCCAAATTCATATCTATTTACATTGGACTTCCAAATTTGTGTGTACTGACACTGGACTTCCAAATTTGTAGCTATTTACATTGATTAATATGGACTTAATTGTTAGCTATTGATATTGACTTCCCAATTTCTATTGATATTGGAATAATGTACCCTGTCCCTCTCTCCCACATAAAGTCAACAGAGAGAGGGCTCATTCAACTAAGAGTTAACATTTCAAAACAGAGAGAAGAATCACAACTGTTAAACTTGGCATAAAAAAGGTGCCATTTATTTATTGAACTGCAACACAGAAGGCAATTTTTGTTGAACTGGTGTAAGAAAGGTGGCATTTATTTATTGAACTGCAACACAGAGGGCAATTTTTGTTGAACTGGTGTAAGAAAGGTGGCATTTATTTATTGAACTGCAACACAGGGCAATTTTTGTTGAGCTGGCACAAGAAAGGTGGCATTTATTTATTGGACTGCAACACAGAGGGCAATTTTCATTGTCCTGGAACAATCGGATACAGCACCACTTGGAACACGAGGACATGGGTGCAATAGGGACACCGGATGGCTCCGATGCCGGCTGGAAGTACCGAATGGGGACTAGTTGGAAAAAAGAAGACAAAAAGGGAAAGTTTTCCATTAACACGGAAAATGCAAATTAAGATGTATTAAACCTGACTTCCAAAACTGTATCTATTAACATTGACTTCCAAAATTGTATCTATTTACATTGAAAAACTAAGACTTCCAAAACTGTATCTATTAACATTGACTTCCAAAACTGTATCTATTAACATTGACTTCCAAAACTGTATCTATTAACATTGACTTCCAAAATTGTATCTATTTACATTGAAAAACTAAGACTTCCAAAACTGTATCTATTAACATTGACTTCCAAAATTGTATCTATTTACATTGAAAAACTAAGACTTCCAAAACTGTATCTATTTACATTGAAAAACTAAGACTTCCAAAACTGTATCTATTAACATTGACTTCCAAAATTGTATCTATTTACATTGAAAAACTAAGACTTCCAAAACTGTATCTATTAACATTGACTTCCAAAATTGTATCTATTTACATTGAAAAACTAAGACTTCCAAAACTGTATCTATTAACATTGACTTCCAAAATTGTATCTATTTACATTGAAAAACTAAGACTTCCAAAACTGTATCTATTAACATTGACTTCCAAAATTGTATCTATTTACATTGAAAAACTAAGACTTCCAAAACTGTATCTATTAACATTGACTTCCAAAATTGTATCTATTTACATTGAAAAACTAAGACTTCCAAAACTGTATCTATTAACATTGACTTCCAAAATTGTATCTATTTACATTGAAAAACTAAGACTTCCAAAACTGTATCTATTAACATTGACTTCCAAAATTGTATCTATTTACATTGAAAAACTAAGACTTCCAAAACTGTATCTATTAACATTGACTTCCAAAATTGTATCTATTTACATTGAAAAACTAAGACTTCCAAAACTGTATCTATTAACATTGACTTCCAAAATTGTATCTATTTACATTGACTTCCAATTTTGTATCTATTTACATTGAAAAACTAAGACTTCCAAAACTGTATCTATTAACATTGACTTCCAAAATTGTATCTATTTACATTGAAAAACTAAGACTTCCAAAACTGTATCTATTAACATTGACTTCCAAAATTGTATCTATTTACATTGAAAAACTAAGACTTCCAAAACTGTATCTATTAACATTGACTTCCAAAATTGTATCTATTTACATTGAAAAACTAAGACTTCCAAAACTGTATCTATTAACATTGACTTCCAAAATTGTATCTATTTACATTGAAAAACTAAGACTTCCAAAACTGTATCTATTTACATTGAAAAACTAAGACTTCCAAAACTGTATCTATTAACATTGACTTCCAAAATTGTATCTATTTACATTGAAAAACTAAGACTTCCAAAACTGTATCTATTAACATTGACTTCCAAAATTGTATCTATTTACATTGAAAAACTAAGACTTCCAAAACTGTATCTATTAACATTGACTTCCAAAACTGTATCTATTAACATTGAAAAACCAAGACTTCCAAAACTGTATCTATTAACATTGACTTCCAAAATTGTATCTATTTACATTGAAAAACTAAGACTTCCAAAACTGTATCTATTAACATTGACTTCCAAAATTGTATCTATTTACATTGAAAAACTAAGACTTCCAAAACTGTATCTATTAACATTGACTTCCAAAACTGTATCTATTAACATTGACTTCCAAAATTGTATCTATTTACATTGAAAAACTAAGACTTCCAAAACTGTATCTATTAACATTGACTTCCAAAATTGTATCTATTTACATTGACTTCCAATTTTGTATCTATTTACATTGAAAAACTAAGACTTCCAAAACTGTATCTATTAACATTGACTTCCAAAATTGTATCTATTTACATTGAAAAACTAAGACTTCCAAAACTGTATCTATTAACATTGACTTCCAAAATTGTATCTATTTACATTGAAAAACTAAGACTTCCAAAACTGTATCTATTAACATTGACTTCCAAAATTGTATCTATTTACATTGAAAAACTAAGACTTCCAAAACTGTATCTATTAACATTGACTTCCAAAATTGTATCTATTTACATTGAAAAACTAAGACTTCCAAAACTGTATCTATTAACATTGACTTCCAAAACTGTATCTATTAACATTGACTTCCAAAATTGTATCTATTTACATTGAAAAACTAAGACTTCCAAAACTGTATCTATTAACATTGACTTCCAAAATTGTATCTATTTACATTGAAAAACTAAGACTTCCAAAACTGTATCTATTAACATTGACTTCCAAAATTGTATCTATTAACATTGACTTCCAAAACTGTATCTATTAACATTGACTTCCAAAACTGTATCTATTAACATTGACTTCCAAAATTGTATCTATTTACATTGAAAAACTAAGACTTCCAAAACTGTATCTATTAACATTGACTTCCAAAATTGTATCTATTTACATTGAAAAACTAAGACTTCCAAAACTGTATCTATTAACATTGACTTCCAAAATTGTATCTATTTACATTGAAAAACTAAGACTTCCAAAACTGTATCTATTAACATTGACTTCCAAAATTGTATCTATTTACATTGAAAAACTAAGACTTCCAAAACTGTATCTATTAACATTGACTTCCAAAATTGTATCTATTTACATTGAAAAACTAAGACTTCCAAAACTGTATCTATTTACATTGAAAAACTAAGACTTCCAAAACTGTATCTATTAACATTGACTTCCAAAATTGTATCTATTTACATTGAAAAACTAAGACTTCCAAAACTGTATCTATTAACATTGACTTCCAAAATTGTATCTATTTACATTGAAAAACTAAGACTTCCAAAACTGTATCTATTAACATTGACTTCCAAAACTGTATCTATTAACATTGAAAAACCAAGACTTCCAAAACTGTATCTATTAACATTGACTTCCAAAATTGTATCTATTTACATTGAAAAACTAAGACTTCCAAAACTGTATCTATTAACATTGACTTCCAAAATTGTATCTATTTACATTGAAAAACTAAGACTTCCAAAACTGTATCTATTAACATTGACTTCCAAAACTGTATCTATTAACATTGACTTCCAAAATTGTATCTATTTACATTGAAAAACTAAGACTTCCAAAACTGTATCTATTAACATTGACTTCCAAAATTGTATCTATTTACATTGACTTCCAATTTTGTATCTATTTACATTGAAAAACTAAGACTTCCAAAACTGTATCTATTAACATTGACTTCCAAAATTGTATCTATTTACATTGAAAAACTAAGACTTCCAAAACTGTATCTATTAACATTGACTTCCAAAATTGTATCTATTTACATTGAAAAACTAAGACTTCCAAAACTGTATCTATTAACATTGACTTCCAAAATTGTATCTATTTACATTGAAAAACTAAGACTTCCAAAACTGTATCTATTAACATTGACTTCCAAAATTGTATCTATTTACATTGAAAAACTAAGACTTCCAAAACTGTATCTATTAACATTGACTTCCAAAACTGTATCTATTAACATTGACTTCCAAAATTGTATCTATTTACATTGAAAAACTAAGACTTCCAAAACTGTATCTATTAACATTGACTTCCAAAATTGTATCTATTTACATTGAAAAACTAAGACTTCCAAAACTGTATCTATTAACATTGACTTCCAAAATTGTATCTATTAACATTGACTTCCAAAACTGTATCTATTAACATTGACTTCCAAAACTGTATCTATTAACATTGACTTCCAAAATTGTATCTATTTACATTGAAAAACTAAGACTTCCAAAACTGTATCTATTAACATTGACTTCCAAAATTGTATCTATTTACATTGAAAAACTAAGACTTCCAAAACTGTATCTATTAACATTGACTTCCAAAATTGTATCTATTTACATTGAAAAACTAAGACTTCCAAAACTGTATCTATTAACATTGACTTCCAAAATTGTATCTATTTACATTGACTTCCAATTTTGTATCTATTTACATTGAAAAACTAAGACTTCCAAAACTGTATCTATTAACATTGACTTCCAAAATTGTATCTATTTACATTGAAAAACTAAGACTTCCAAAACTGTATCTATTTACATTGAAAAACTAAGACTTCCAAAACTGTATCTATTAACATTGACTTCCAAAATTGTATCTATTTACATTGAAAAACTAAGACTTCCAAAACTGTATCTATTAACATTGACTTCCAAAATTGTATCTATTTACATTGAAAAACTAAGACTTCCAAAACTGTATCTATTAACATTGACTTCCAAAATTGTATCTATTTACATTGAAAAACTAAGACTTCCAAAACTGTATCTATTAACATTGACTTCCAAAATTGTATCTATTTACATTGAAAAACTAAGACTTCCAAAACTGTATCTATTAACATTGACTTCCAAAATTGTATCTATTTACATTGAAAAACTAAGACTTCCAAAACTGTATCTATTAACATTGACTTCCAAAATTGTATCTATTTACATTGAAAAACTAAGACTTCCAAAACTGTATCTATTAACATTGACTTCCAAAATTGTATCTATTTACATTGAAAAACTAAGACTTCCAAAACTGTATCTATTAACATTGACTTCCAAAATTGTATCTATTTACATTGAAAAACTAAGACTTCCAAAACTGTATCTATTAACATTGACTTCCAAAATTGTATCTATTTACATTGACTTCCAATTTTGTATCTATTTACATTGAAAAACTAAGACTTCCAAAACTGTATCTATTAACATTGACTTCCAAAATTGTATCTATTTACATTGAAAAACTAAGACTTCCAAAACTGTATCTATTAACATTGACTTCCAAAATTGTATCTATTTACATTGAAAAACTAAGACTTCCAAAACTGTATCTATTAACATTGACTTCCAAAATTGTATCTATTTACATTGAAAAACTAAGACTTCCAAAACTGTATCTATTAACATTGACTTCCAAAATTGTATCTATTTACATTGAAAAACTAAGACTTCCAAAACTGTATCTATTTACATTGAAAAACTAAGACTTCCAAAACTGTATCTATTAACATTGACTTCCAAAATTGTATCTATTTACATTGAAAAACTAAGACTTCCAAAACTGTATCTATTAACATTGACTTCCAAAATTGTATCTATTTACATTGAAAAACTAAGACTTCCAAAACTGTATCTATTAACATTGACTTCCAAAACTGTATCTATTAACATTGAAAAACCAAGACTTCCAAAACTGTATCTATTAACATTGACTTCCAAAATTGTATCTATTTACATTGAAAAACTAAGACTTCCAAAACTGTATCTATTAACATTGACTTCCAAAATTGTATCTATTTACATTGAAAAACTAAGACTTCCAAAACTGTATCTATTAACATTGACTTCCAAAACTGTATCTATTAACATTGACTTCCAAAATTGTATCTATTTACATTGAAAAACTAAGACTTCCAAAACTGTATCTATTAACATTGACTTCCAAAATTGTATCTATTTACATTGACTTCCAATTTTGTATCTATTTACATTGAAAAACTAAGACTTCCAAAACTGTATCTATTAACATTGACTTCCAAAATTGTATCTATTTACATTGAAAAACTAAGACTTCCAAAACTGTATCTATTAACATTGACTTCCAAAATTGTATCTATTTACATTGAAAAACTAAGACTTCCAAAACTGTATCTATTAACATTGACTTCCAAAATTGTATCTATTTACATTGAAAAACTAAGACTTCCAAAACTGTATCTATTAACATTGACTTCCAAAATTGTATCTATTTACATTGAAAAACTAAGACTTCCAAAACTGTATCTATTAACATTGACTTCCAAAACTGTATCTATTAACATTGACTTCCAAAATTGTATCTATTTACATTGAAAAACTAAGACTTCCAAAACTGTATCTATTAACATTGACTTCCAAAATTGTATCTATTTACATTGAAAAACTAAGACTTCCAAAACTGTATCTATTAACATTGACTTCCAAAATTGTATCTATTAACATTGACTTCCAAAACTGTATCTATTAACATTGACTTCCAAAACTGTATCTATTAACATTGACTTCCAAAATTGTATCTATTTACATTGAAAAACTAAGACTTCCAAAACTGTATCTATTAACATTGACTTCCAAAATTGTATCTATTTACATTGAAAAACTAAGACTTCCAAAACTGTATCTATTAACATTGACTTCCAAAATTGTATCTATTTACATTGAAAAACTAAGACTTCCAAAACTGTATCTATTAACATTGACTTCCAAAATTGTATCTATTTACATTGAAAAACTAAGACTTCCAAAACTGTATCTATTAACATTGACTTCCAAAATTGTATCTATTTACATTGAAAAACTAAGACTTCCAAAACTGTATCTATTTACATTGAAAAACTAAGACTTCCAAAACTGTATCTATTAACATTGACTTCCAAAATTGTATCTATTTACATTGAAAAACTAAGACTTCCAAAACTGTATCTATTAACATTGACTTCCAAAATTGTATCTATTTACATTGAAAAACTAAGACTTCCAAAACTGTATCTATTAACATTGACTTCCAAAACTGTATCTATTAACATTGAAAAACCAAGACTTCCAAAACTGTATCTATTAACATTGACTTCCAAAATTGTATCTATTTACATTGAAAAACTAAGACTTCCAAAACTGTATCTATTAACATTGACTTCCAAAATTGTATCTATTTACATTGAAAAACTAAGACTTCCAAAACTGTATCTATTAACATTGACTTCCAAAACTGTATCTATTAACATTGACTTCCAAAATTGTATCTATTTACATTGAAAAACTAAGACTTCCAAAACTGTATCTATTAACATTGACTTCCAAAATTGTATCTATTTACATTGACTTCCAATTTTGTATCTATTTACATTGAAAAACTAAGACTTCCAAAACTGTATCTATTAACATTGACTTCCAAAATTGTATCTATTTACATTGAAAAACTAAGACTTCCAAAACTGTATCTATTAACATTGACTTCCAAAATTGTATCTATTTACATTGAAAAACTAAGACTTCCAAAACTGTATCTATTAACATTGACTTCCAAAATTGTATCTATTTACATTGAAAAACTAAGACTTCCAAAACTGTATCTATTAACATTGACTTCCAAAATTGTATCTATTTACATTGAAAAACTAAGACTTCCAAAACTGTATCTATTAACATTGACTTCCAAAACTGTATCTATTAACATTGACTTCCAAAATTGTATCTATTTACATTGAAAAACTAAGACTTCCAAAACTGTATCTATTAACATTGACTTCCAAAATTGTATCTATTTACATTGAAAAACTAAGACTTCCAAAACTGTATCTATTAACATTGACTTCCAAAATTGTATCTATTAACATTGACTTCCAAAACTGTATCTATTAACATTGACTTCCAAAACTGTATCTATTAACATTGACTTCCAAAATTGTATCTATTTACATTGAAAAACTAAGACTTCCAAAACTGTATCTATTAACATTGACTTCCAAAATTGTATCTATTTACATTGAAAAACTAAGACTTCCAAAACTGTATCTATTAACATTGACTTCCAAAATTGTATCTATTTACATTGAAAAACTAAGACTTCCAAAACTGTATCTATTAACATTGACTTCCAAAATTGTATCTATTTACATTGACTTCCAATTTTGTATCTATTTACATTGAAAAACTAAGACTTCCAAAACTGTATCTATTAACATTGACTTCCAAAATTGTATCTATTTACATTGAAAAACTAAGACTTCCAAAACTGTATCTATTTACATTGAAAAACTAAGACTTCCAAAACTGTATCTATTAACATTGACTTCCAAAATTGTATCTATTTACATTGAAAAACTAAGACTTCCAAAACTGTATCTATTAACATTGACTTCCAAAATTGTATCTATTTACATTGAAAAACTAAGACTTCCAAAACTGTATCTATTAACATTGACTTCCAAAATTGTATCTATTTACATTGAAAAACTAAGACTTCCAAAACTGTATCTATTAACATTGACTTCCAAAATTGTATCTATTTACATTGAAAAACTAAGACTTCCAAAACTGTATCTATTAACATTGACTTCCAAAATTGTATCTATTTACATTGAAAAACTAAGACTTCCAAAACTGTATCTATTAACATTGACTTCCAAAATTGTATCTATTTACATTGAAAAACTAAGACTTCCAAAACTGTATCTATTAACATTGACTTCCAAAATTGTATCTATTTACATTGAAAAACTAAGACTTCCAAAACTGTATCTATTAACATTGACTTCCAAAATTGTATCTATTTACATTGAAAAACTAAGACTTCCAAAACTGTATCTATTAACATTGACTTCCAAAATTGTATCTATTTACATTGACTTCCAATTTTGTATCTATTTACATTGAAAAACTAAGACTTCCAAAACTGTATCTATTAACATTGACTTCCAAAATTGTATCTATTTACATTGAAAAACTAAGACTTCCAAAACTGTATCTATTAACATTGACTTCCAAAATTGTATCTATTTACATTGAAAAACTAAGACTTCCAAAACTGTATCTATTAACATTGACTTCCAAAATTGTATCTATTTACATTGAAAAACTAAGACTTCCAAAACTGTATCTATTAACATTGACTTCCAAAATTGTATCTATTTACATTGAAAAACTAAGACTTCCAAAACTGTATCTATTTACATTGAAAAACTAAGACTTCCAAAACTGTATCTATTAACATTGACTTCCAAAATTGTATCTATTTACATTGAAAAACTAAGACTTCCAAAACTGTATCTATTAACATTGACTTCCAAAATTGTATCTATTTACATTGAAAAACTAAGACTTCCAAAACTGTATCTATTAACATTGACTTCCAAAACTGTATCTATTAACATTGAAAAACCAAGACTTCCAAAACTGTATCTATTAACATTGACTTCCAAAATTGTATCTATTTACATTGAAAAACTAAGACTTCCAAAACTGTATCTATTAACATTGACTTCCAAAATTGTATCTATTTACATTGAAAAACTAAGACTTCCAAAACTGTATCTATTAACATTGACTTCCAAAACTGTATCTATTAACATTGACTTCCAAAATTGTATCTATTTACATTGAAAAACTAAGACTTCCAAAACTGTATCTATTAACATTGACTTCCAAAATTGTATCTATTTACATTGACTTCCAATTTTGTATCTATTTACATTGAAAAACTAAGACTTCCAAAACTGTATCTATTAACATTGACTTCCAAAATTGTATCTATTTACATTGAAAAACTAAGACTTCCAAAACTGTATCTATTAACATTGACTTCCAAAATTGTATCTATTTACATTGAAAAACTAAGACTTCCAAAACTGTATCTATTAACATTGACTTCCAAAATTGTATCTATTTACATTGAAAAACTAAGACTTCCAAAACTGTATCTATTAACATTGACTTCCAAAATTGTATCTATTTACATTGAAAAACTAAGACTTCCAAAACTGTATCTATTAACATTGACTTCCAAAACTGTATCTATTAACATTGACTTCCAAAATTGTATCTATTTACATTGAAAAACTAAGACTTCCAAAACTGTATCTATTAACATTGACTTCCAAAATTGTATCTATTTACATTGAAAAACTAAGACTTCCAAAACTGTATCTATTAACATTGACTTCCAAAATTGTATCTATTAACATTGACTTCCAAAACTGTATCTATTAACATTGACTTCCAAAACTGTATCTATTAACATTGACTTCCAAAATTGTATCTATTTACATTGAAAAACTAAGACTTCCAAAACTGTATCTATTAACATTGACTTCCAAAATTGTATCTATTTACATTGAAAAACTAAGACTTCCAAAACTGTATCTATTAACATTGACTTCCAAAATTGTATCTATTTACATTGAAAAACTAAGACTTCCAAAACTGTATCTATTAACATTGACTTCCAAAATTGTATCTATTTACATTGACTTCCAATTTTGTATCTATTTACATTGAAAAACTAAGACTTCCAAAACTGTATCTATTAACATTGACTTCCAAAATTGTATCTATTTACATTGAAAAACTAAGACTTCCAAAACTGTATCTATTAACATTGACTTCCAAAATTGTATCTATTTACATTGAAAAACTAAGACTTCCAAAACTGTATCTATTAACATTGACTTCCAAAATTGTATCTATTTACATTGAAAAACTAAGACTTCCAAAACTGTATCTATTAACATTGACTTCCAAAATTGTATCTATTTACATTGAAAAACTAAGACTTCCAAAACTGTATCTATTTACATTGAAAAACTAAGACTTCCAAAACTGTATCTATTAACATTGACTTCCAAAATTGTATCTATTTACATTGAAAAACTAAGACTTCCAAAACTGTATCTATTAAC
Organism: Telmatherina bonti; assembly: GCF_933228915.1. Taxonomy (NCBI): domain Eukaryota; kingdom Metazoa; phylum Chordata; class Actinopteri; order Atheriniformes; family Telmatherinidae; genus Telmatherina; species Telmatherina bonti. The sequence continues at coordinate 201,854 of NC_136626.1, read as the reverse complement.
ATTGACTTCCAAAATTGTATCTATTTACATTGAAAAACTAAGACTTCCAAAACTGTATCTATTAACATTGACTTCCAAAATTGTATCTATTTACATTGACTTCCAATTTTGTATCTATTTACATTGAAAAACTAAGACTTCCAAAACTGTATCTATTAACATTGACTTCCAAAATTGTATCTATTTACATTGAAAAACTAAGACTTCCAAAACTGTATCTATTAACATTGACTTCCAAAATTGTATCTATTTACATTGAAAAACTAAGACTTCCAAAACTGTATCTATTAACATTGACTTCCAAAATTGTATCTATTTACATTGAAAAACTAAGACTTCCAAAACTGTATCTATTAACATTGACTTCCAAAATTGTATCTATTTACATTGAAAAACTAAGACTTCCAAAACTGTATCTATTTACATTGAAAAACTAAGACTTCCAAAACTGTATCTATTAACATTGACTTCCAAAATTGTATCTATTTACATTGAAAAACTAAGACTTCCAAAACTGTATCTATTAACATTGACTTCCAAAATTGTATCTATTTACATTGAAAAACTAAGACTTCCAAAACTGTATCTATTAACATTGACTTCCAAAATTGTATCTATTTACATTGAAAAACTAAGACTTCCAAAACTGTATCTATTAACATTGACTTCCAAAATTGTATCTATTTACATTGACTTCCAATTTTGTATCTATTTACATTGAAAAACTAAGACTTCCAAAACTGTATCTATTAACATTGACTTCCAAAATTGTATCTATTTACATTGAAAAACTAAGACTTCCAAAACTGTATCTATTAACATTGACTTCCAAAATTGTATCTATTTACATTGAAAAACTAAGACTTCCAAAACTGTATCTATTAACATTGACTTCCAAAATTGTATCTATTTACATTGAAAAACTAAGACTTCCAAAACTGTATCTATTAACATTGACTTCCAAAATTGTATCTATTTACATTGAAAAACTAAGACTTCCAAAACTGTATCTATTTACATTGAAAAACTAAGACTTCCAAAACTGTATCTATTAACATTGACTTCCAAAATTGTATCTATTTACATTGAAAAACTAAGACTTCCAAAACTGTATCTATTAACATTGACTTCCAAAATTGTATCTATTTACATTGAAAAACTAAGACTTCCAAAACTGTATCTATTAACATTGACTTCCAAAACTGTATCTATTAACATTGAAAAACCAAGACTTCCAAAACTGTATCTATTAACATTGACTTCCAAAATTGTATCTATTTACATTGAAAAACTAAGACTTCCAAAACTGTATCTATTAACATTGACTTCCAAAATTGTATCTATTTACATTGAAAAACTAAGACTTCCAAAACTGTATCTATTAACATTGACTTCCAAAACTGTATCTATTAACATTGACTTCCAAAATTGTATCTATTTACATTGAAAAACTAAGACTTCCAAAACTGTATCTATTAACATTGACTAGCAACCAAAGTATGTAATGATGCAGATTCAAATCAAGGCCTTGCAGATTTCATAGCACATGCAGAGTATTTCTAAGTCACAGTTAAAGAAAACTGCACTCACCAAAGTGGATTTGTGGCCGGGTCATGTTTGACTCTACCGAGAACTTTTCCCATCTTTCTTTGACCCTCCATCCCCTGCTTTAACGACTGGAACGGGGCTGTTTGGTCGACCACCTGGCTGAACGTGGTACGGGCCCTCTTCGGGCTCATGAAGGGACTGCAGTGGTGGTGAGTTTTGTTCGGCATCAGGGCTGCTTTCGGTGGTCCACCCCTGATTCTTGGCAGAACCTTTGACCCGTCTCGGCAACATTCTGTAGTCCGGTTGGAGGACCGGCCCTTCTGCTTCCCCAGTCTCTTCTGCATCAAACCAGTTTGACAGATCAGAAAGCGTTTTATAGCGGCACGATGGTCCAGTGGTGTTTACGGTGTCTTCCTCACCCACTTTACGATCCGGTTTAGGGCCATCCGGTTTGGTGGTGTTGTTGGCATCCCCATCAGGGGCCTGCTGTTTGGTGGTCTGGCTGGCAGCCTCCTCACTCATCTTAACCGGTTCCCGGCCCGGTTTGTCCGGACTCGTTTCCAGGCTTGTGCTCGATAAGGTGCTCGTGTTGGTCGACGAGGTATTGGGGGAGTAGGAGGAGGCAGGGGATGGTAGAGGGGTGCGCTGACTCATTAGACCTGTGGGGAAAATGGCTGGTGGGAGAACAGATTTAAGTCTTCAAAAGAACCTGTTGGCAAAGTAGCAGAGCTCAGTATCTGGAGGATGTCCGGGCCAGAACCTCTGGACATATAACTTCCAAATTCGTAAACATTGACTTCCAGATTCCTATCTATTGACATTGACTTCCAGATTCCTATCTATTAACATTGACTACCAGATTCCTATCTATTAACATTGACTACCAGATTCCTATCTATTAACATTGACTTCCAGATTCCTATCTATTAACATTGACTTCCAGATTCCTATCTATTAACATTGACTACCAGATTCCTATCTATTAACATTGACTACCAGATTTCTATCTTTTACAATGCCACTTCAAGTTGTCCTTGCCTGGACCCGGGAGGTGCCATAAAGGACATCTGGAGGACCTGACCCAGGAACAGAGCTCTTTTTCTGGGCATGAGGCTCTGCTCCGGGGGCCCAGAGCTCCAGGCTGAGGTGAGGAACTCTTTACCCGGGAACAGAACTCTTTTTCTGGCAGGAAGCTCTGTTTCAGGGCCTGGAGGTCCAAGCTGAGATGAGTATCTGAGTGTGAAGACACACAACTCAGCTTGGACATCCAGGGCTGTGTCTGGAGCAATCAGCAGACGAACAAAGTAGTCATAGAAAGTGTTGCAAATGGCAGGCCACATAATTAAGCTACTAGCCTGCACATGGCCTGCTCAGGCTAGCACGTGGCCTGTGGCAGCCAAACAATATGTTCAAAGTATGGAAAAACAGACAAAACTCACCTCCAATGTCGTCCTTCACGTCCAAATTATTCCTCTCAAGTCTTGTCAGGATGTCAGGGGAAGTGTTGGCAGTGTGGCCTGTCCGTCTCTGGCTCCAGACAACGTGCCGTCTTCTGCTCCTCACCATGTGCTCGGCTGACTGAAAAGGGGAAGTGCTTACTCTCCTCCAGGATGTGACCCCCCTCCCTCCTGTGTGCAGACGGGTGACTCACATTCACCACCTGCTGGTGGGAGGACAAAATGCTCTTTGCTGCAGTATTGTGAGGACCAATAGGGTGCCGATGCAGTTCAATGGGGGGCTAGAGGGGAGTGCTTCACCCAGCCCCTAACCTCACTTCCCAATTTGTATCTATTTGTATCCATTGAACAGATACAAATTTGGAAGTAGTAGTCATACTGCACCTCTTGGGCTGCTCAGAGGTCAGAAAGTACTCTTTTTTCCCCTGACAAGCTGGCATTGAGATTTTTGGAGGCCCCGGGTTTCCAGTGCAAGTGCCACAGAGGACCCGTTCCACTGCATTCTAGACCCACTAGGGCACCTCTACCAGGAACCGAGGTCCCGTGACCCCGGGCCCCTCCCCCACGATATTACCGGCCCAACTTTGGGCCCTCACATCTCGGCCCTGAGGCCCTGCGGGCCCCAGCCGAGGACAGGACTCAGAGGGACCCTGGAGCACTACGAGCCAGCATTGGTTTCATCCAAACACTCAGCTCCGTGTACGAGCTACAGGCCTGCAAAGTTTGGCCCCTGACAATTTTGGAGCCCTCTAGATCCCAAACGAAGGCCTCCAGGGCCATGGTTTTTCAGATTTATCATCATCTCAGGGGGCCCTACCAGGAGCCTGGGGCCTCGTGGCCCTAGGCCCCTCCCCCGCGATATTACCGGCCCAACTTTGGGCCCTCATATCTCGGTCCCGAGGCCCTGCGGGCCCCGGCCGAGGACAGGACTCAGAGGGACCCTGGAGCACTACAAGCCAGCATTGGTTTCATCCAAAAACTCCACTCTGTGTCTGAGCTACAGGCCTGCAAAGTTTGGCCCCTGGCAACTTTGGAGCCCTCTAGATCCCAAACGAAGGCCTCCAGGGCCATGGTTTTTCAGATTTATCATCATCTCAGGGGGCCCTACCAGGAGCCTGGGGCCTCGTGGCCCTAGGCCCCTCCCCCGCGATATTACCGGCCCAACTTTGGGCCCTCATATCTCGGTCCCGAGGCCCTGCGGGCCCCGGCCGAGGACAGGACTCAGAGGGACCCTGGAGCACTACAAGCCAGCATTGGTTTCATCCAAAAACTCCACTCTGTGTCTGAGCTACAGGCCTGCAAAGTTTGGCCCCTGGCAACTTTGGAGCCCTCTAGATCCCAAACGAAGGCCTCCAGGGCCATGGTTTTTCAGATTTATCATCATCTCAGGGGGCCCTACCAGGAGCCTGGGGCCTCGTGGCCCTAGGCCCCTCCCCCGCGATATTACCGGCCCAACTTTGGGCCCTCATATCTCGGTCCCGAGGCCCTGCGGGCCCCGGCCGAGGACAGGACTCAGAGGGACCCTGGAGCACTACAAGCCAGCATTGGTTCCATCCAAAAACTCCACTCCGTGTCTGAGCTACAGGCCTGCAAAGTTTGGCCCCTGGCAACTTTGGAGCCCTCTAGATCCCAAACGAAGGCCTCCAGGGCCATGGTTTTTCAGATTTATCATCATCTCAGGGGGCCCTACCAGGAGCCTGGGGCCTCGTGGCCCTAGGCCCCTCCCCCGCGATATTACCGGCCCAACTTTGGGCCCTCATATCTCGGTCCCGAGGCCCTGCGGGCCCCGGCCGAGGACAGGACTCAGAGGGACCCTGGAGCACTACAAGCCAGCATTGGTTTCATCCAAAAACTCCACTCCGTGTCTGAGCTACAGGCCTGCAAAGTTTGGCCCCTGGCAACTTTGGAGCCCTCTAGATCCCAAACGAAGGCCTCCAGGGCCATGGTTTTTCAGATTTATCATCATCTCAGGGGGCCCTACCAGGAGCCTGGGGCCTCGTGGCCCTAGGCCCCTCCCCCGCGATATTACCGGCCCAACTTTGGGCCCTCATATCTCGGTCCCGAGGCCCTGCGGGCCCCGGCCGAGGACAGGACTCAGAGGGACCCTGGAGCACTACAAGCCAGCATTGGTTTCATCCAAAAACTCCACTCCGTGTCTGAGCTACAGGCCTGCAAAGTTTGGCCCCTGGCAACTTTGGAGCCCTCTCGCTCCCAAATGAAGGCCTCCAGGGCCATGGTTTTTCAGATTTATCATCATCTCAGGGGGCCCTACCAGGAGCCTGGGGCCTCGTGGCCCTAGGCCCCTCCCCCGCGATATTACCGGCCCAACTTTGGGCCCTCATATCTCGGTCCCGAGGCCCTGCGGGCCCCGGCCGAGGACAGGACTCAGAGGGACCCTGGAGCACTACAAGCCAGCATTGGTTTCATCCAAAAACTCCACTCCGTGTCTGAGCTACAGGCCTGCAAAGTTTGGCCCCTGGCAACTTTGGAGCCCTCTCGCTCCCAAATGAAGGCCTCCAGGGCCATGGTTTTTCAGATTTATCATCATCTCAGGGGGCCCTACCAGGAGCCTGGGGCCTCGTGGCCCTAGGCCCCTCCCCCGCGATATTACCGGCCCAACTTTGGGCCCTCATATCTCGGTCCCGAGGCCCTGCGGGCCCCGGCCGAGGACAGGACTCAGAGGGACCCTGGAGCACTACAAGCCAGCATTGGTTTCATCCAAAAACTCCACTCCGTGTCTGAGCTACAGGCCTGCAAAGTTTGGCCCCTGGCAACTTTGGAGCCCTCTCGCTCCCAAATGAAGGACCCCAGGACCACCATTCTTGCACATTCTCTACTATCTCCTGAGACGCTCTCAGCCCCCACACATCAATGGCCCCTGGGGTCCAAATTTGAAATTGCTCTGAACCCTAGCCCTAAGTCCTCAGACTTAGAGACTCTGACACCCTTTGGAGTGCAAACCTGGGAAAAAGAAAAAATTTTGGGAGCAAGCCCGCCGGCTTAGTCTTGAAGGGGTTTCAAGCAGGCCCTGAGCAACGCCCAACAGTGGCATCCCCATCCAGAAAGACCCCTCCGGCTCCGAGCTAGGGGCCCCCAAAGTTGCAATTTTTCACAATTTTGGGGGCCCCTCCTGGAAAAACCAACATATCCAGCAGAATTTTTTTTTCTCATTCCGTGCCCTCTGATAGAGCCCTCTCAGGGCCCGAAAAAAAATTGGCCCTAACCACTGATAAATTTTGAGCTAATGGCACCTGGGGCCCCTGGGGGTCCCAAGGGCCCCTGAGGGTCCCTTTCACTGCCAGATCTACTCTGGGGGGTCCCAAGAGGACCCTCAAAAAAAACCCTGTCAAAATCGTACCCCGGGACCCTTAAACACCCCTCTTCAAGTTTCCTTCTACATTCATTCATTTATTGGTGGACACTGACACCTACAGGCCAAAAAAATTCATTGCAACTTTTACTTCCAAGTTATGAATTTGGAAGTAAAAAATGAATGGGATAGATACAAATGTGGTACTTTCTTCCAGATTCAATGTTAAGTCTATGGACGCCCCCTAACCCTAACCCTAACCCTAACCCTAACCCTAAACCCTAACCCTAACCCTAACCCTAACCCTAACCCTAACCCTCTCCTTTCCATCCCCACACACTCCCCTGACCTACCTTCCCCCTTTTCTAACCCTAACCACTCCCCACCCCCTTCTTGCTCCCCTAACCCCCTCCCGTCCCTACCTCTCCTTTCCATGCCCCAACACTCCCCTGACCTGCCTCCCTCTTCAAACCTTAACCATCCCCCACCCCCTTCTTCCTCCCCTAACCCTAACCCTTCCCTACCTTTTCTTTCCATCCCCCAACACTCCCCTGACCTGCCCCCCTCTTCTAACCCTAACCACCCCCCACCCCTTTCTTCCTCTCCTAACCCCGTGCCTTCCTTACCTCTCCTTTCCATCCCCCAACACTCCCCTGATCAGGCCCCCTCTTCTAGTCCTAACCATTCCTCGCTCCCTCTTTCCTCCCCCAACCCCAATTATTCCCCTCCTTTACCTTCTCTATCTGTGCACCTTACCACTGACCCCTTCCTTGCAGAACCTGACCTGGACCCATCCCACTCCCCAACACAACCTACCCCTATTGCCCTCACCCTTACTAGCTGCTCCCCAGCACAAGGGATCGGCCCCATTCCTCAGCACTCCACCTCCCCGCTCAAACTTCTTCCGTTTGTCAGCACCTTCTCTCACAGATTCACAACCCTTCACAAAACTATTAAGTCCCACTTCCAGGACCTGAGACTCCAATATCCACCAGTCCATAATTATAGATTCATCACAGCCTATAGGAAAAACTCAAATCTCCAAAACATTCTGGTTCACTCAGCTTTCACTGAAAATAGAAAAACGGCCCCCACACAATATGAGCACTTATACATTTCTCGTAAATTTATTTCCAACCCCCATAGTGGCAAAAGTCTACCCGTATCTCTCGCCCATTCCTTGCAATCTAGAAATACAGTCTATGCCATCATCTGCACAGTCTGCAATAAACTTTACATAGGGGAAACCCGACATTCCATCCTCACCCGTCTCAAACAGCACCTGTACAACATTGGGGAAGGTAGACTATCCACCCCCTTAGTCAATCATTTTCAGCTACACCCAGTTCACAATCTCAGAATCTCCGGCTTGGAATCTAATGACAGATGGTCTACATACCAACGGAAAAGAGCAGAAAAACACTGGATCCACACACTAGCAACACTCACCCCACATGGACTGAACCTAGCATCATAACATCTTCTGATATCTCCATTACTTCAACAGTGCCTTCCTTTGGTCATTCCTTTTTTCTCCTCTCAGCATTTCTTTCTCCTCCACTTTGCCCCTCCCCTCAGGGGTGGACGTCTCCCGCTGCGCCGGGGGACCAAAACATCCCCTCTGGTGCACCTGGGAGAGGTCCACCCCACATTCTCCCTTCCCCCACCCTTTTTTTTTTTTTTTTTTTTTTTTTTTTTTTTTTTTTTTTTCTTCTCTTTCAGTACAGCTCTCTGGGGCAGGTGTCCTCCACTGTGCCAGGGGATTGAACCAGGTCCCTCTGGCTCACCTGGCGGGCACCTGCCCCATTTGGCCAACAACATTGCTCCCTTACCACAATCACTCACATTACAATTCCTCTCCCCTTCTTTACAGATAAAACATTGTTTATTTCTTTTGATGCAGTGCCCCCCCTTTTCTTTCGGTGCGGCTCTCTGGGGCGGACTTCCGCCACGGTGCCGGGGGATCGAACCAGGTCCCTCTGGTTCTCTTGGCGGGCGCCCGCCCCATTCTGCCACCAACATGGTCAACAGCTCCACCTATTAAATATCAACCACTACACAACTACTACAACCCTTGCAATAATTTCCAAGTCAGTAGGCCAGTGCCATAAACCATAAACATGGTAACCCTGAACCCCAACCCCAACCCCAACCCTAACCTAGCCCGTGCCACTGACTTGGACCTGGTTCATACCACTATTTATCATCTTTTCCATAAATAGAAACCTCAACTCCTGTATATTCTACCTGAAAGTTCTGGATCCATGCCTCTCAGTTTAATAACCTTGACTTGGGGAAATTGCACCAGTGATGAATGTCTTTCCCACTGTGCCATCAGCTTCCTTTCCCCCCCCCTCCCTCCCACCCAAACTTTTTTTTTTTTTTTTTTTTTTTTTTTTTTTTTTTTTTTTGTCGTCACCTATAACCTCCACCATTCTGGATTTTTCCAAAATTGTTCTTCCTCACTTCCCCCCCCCCTTTTTTTTCCCTTTTTTTTGAGGGGGAGGGCATCCCATGCCAGGCATGGGGATCGATCCAGTCCTGCCCGCTTGGCAGGCGGATGTCTTCCCCATCTTACCACGTGCATTGCTGATTGAGTATACATCTCCAAATTACCATTTTCCGTTCCAATTCCCCCCCCTTTTTTCCCAAAACCCCCCCTCCCCCCCCTTTTTTCCTTTTTAACCAATCCCTCCCCACCATTTTCCCTCCAAAATTCAAACTGGTTCAATTATCCTATGGCCTTCTTGCCTGAACCACGGCTCCGCCCGGGAATTCTTCCTCCTCCAATCATCATAGTTCGGGGATGGGTATCACTATGATTTCCCATCCCTGGGCTATATATATCAGTTACTGAGGCCAGCATTCCCTTTAATACCTCTGATGAAGCAGCATCTCTGCGAAACGTCAGGTTTCACACTGCTCAACTGACCCTCACCCTTGGTTTTTTATAGCCTTTTAGTGTGTTTCACCACACACTATTTTAAATTGTTTTAATACTTTGTTTTTACCAGTTTTTTACCTTTTTTAATTAATAAAGATAGTTTTTAATTGCTAGTGGGGGTTTCGGCCTCCTTGGGCCCCCGGGCTCCTCCCTGTGGGATCTACATCTGCCTCACTAATCCTCTTTTGAGTATCAGTCTGCTGCAATAGCCTACAACCATCAGCCATCAACTCCATCTACGACCTGGAATGTTGACCCGACCAAAAGAGGACAACGCACCGACTCCGTGCTAAGGTAGGCCACCCCCTAGCAACTAACATGTTTTTTTCCAGGACCAGGGCAGGCCAGGTGAGCAGTGGGGGGACCAATGCTCGGCCTCAGACACACTCACCACCAACACGACGCGAACCACTGTTACCACCACCACCGCTCATGTCACTACACCCAAACCCCCACTCACACTCTAGTACAGTGAATAGATACCATCAGAAAAATACTTACCATCACCAACATTCCTCGTCACACCATCTTAGACATACCATACACACACCCTATCAAACACTTGACCCAGCCACACGAAACATCACCAAACAATACTTCAAACTCATCCAGGCAGTTCACCACAAAGAAATCATAGACACTTCCATTACATCCCAAACATTCCCTGTAGGAATGATGCGTCAGGTCCATAAACTCACGGACTTCATTAAACCATCTACGCCCTGCGAAGCCACTCAAGCTAAGGTAAAACAAAACACAACAGTATGGATGCGTAACAATATGACTATATTACATGAACATTATACTTCTGTCATCTCATCCCTGATAGACACACCACGGAACCCACTAGCCCTCCAGATAGCCATCAGCTGGGCTAGGAAACGATACTACACTCGCCTTACATCTGCAACCATAAAAACAGTAGAAGACATTCTCAACATTCACCCTGCGGACACACAACCTGTAATCAACACTGCGCACACATTACCGGATCCACCTCATAACCCAGCAGTTTCTAGGATTATATCCAACCCACCACCTCCTCTCCGCACAGGCACCCGCTCAGACAGACCCCTCACCCCCATTTTGGAAGAGGAGGAAGAATTCCCGGCACTCCCACGAGCAAAAATTCCCCATAAACTGTCCCTATATCTTGGCCCCAAACCAACCCTCACAGAGGATTTCACCCGCCATTTTAGACAAACAGAACTGGATCAGAACCCATTATCTCGACCCACAGCCCTGACAGATCTCCCCAGATGCTCCTCCCATCACCTCTCACCCATAGCGAAGTTAAAGCCACCTCAGGACCATACTGATACAGTTAAGGCCCCACGGCAGACCCCATCACATCAATTACCCATATATAGGGAGACCTCTCAAAGCCTCCCTCACCAGACCATCAACCCTACCAGACCCAGAATTACAGCAACATCTTCCCCAGTTCCTTCCATGCCACAGGCTTCTACACCCCTACCCCAGAGACCTAGGCGCCTCACATTCTCTTTACATACACAGAAACCGCCTGAGTCTACCTATTTGGATCCAGAACTTTCTCCCATCTCCCCCGCAACCAACCACATTACAGTACTTACACCTTCTTCATCTGTAAACTGCTCTTTTCCGCCATCTTCTGTTCCACAGCCCAATAACCAGGAACCACAGCTAGACTCCAACCATTCCTTTATCACAGAGCCAACTAGGGCCCGGACGGTTGCAGCCCAGGTCCATGAAAGGTCCACAAAACAGGTTAAATTCATACAGAATCAAATCTTGGACACCATTTCATTGTCAAAATCCAACCCTTCTGTAATATCTAATGTTTCCACAACAGCTAATGATCTCATCTCCTTTGATTCACCCCCAACAGAGGTGGCGGAGGGCCGGATGACTGTGCATGGGCAAACAGATTCCCGGGGCTACAACAACCGCAGGGGAGGGGAAACACATATGATGATTGGGCCCATGAAGGTCAGAATGACCACCCATGCCCACTCTGAACCCTCCCCTGCGACTAGCCCTGGTCCTGTCCCAGTGCCCAGTCGGACTGCCCCTGCCTCCTCTGGCCCCTCCCACACTGATCAACCCGTGCCGGACCTGGCCGGCAACCGCCCGGGCCCCCCCATTTTACAGTCCACACTACTTTCCTCCCCTCCAAAATTCAAAACAACAACACACTTGGCCAGACCCCACAGGAAGCTACAGGACTGGTCCTTCAGGGTGAGGAGGCCTGTAGTCTTCCTGGGGGACTCCAATATTAAACGGATTCCATATTACACCAACCCCAACCTTCAACTGGACAGTTATCCCGGAGCAAACCTCTATCATTTCGTAAAGATATGTGAAAAGACAGTACCCAATCCAGCCACCAAAATTGTAATATTTTCCATAGGAATTAACAACAAGGATCAGGACCCTAAACAAACATCTATAAAACAGCTTAAAGCTCTCTACAAACAGGCACAGTCTACCTTCCCCAATGCAGATATCTACTTCCCAATACTTAACTTTTCACCTCACCTTACAGACAGACAACAGGAAAACCTCAAGCTAATCAACAATACCATTGCAACCCACTTTCCGTTCTTGGCTGAAATTCCCCACGATACATTCCAGACTGCCGACGACAATATCCACTGGACTACCGCAACTGCCCAAGCCATCTTCCAGCACTGGTGCAAACAGCTAAATTTATAGATACTTCCCAAACCAATCCGGTCACTATTCATGCTCACACTTCACAGTCTGATATACGGCATTTCTTTCCACCCCAAAAACCCACCCACCAGGGCACCGTCGTTACCCCCCATCCAACAACTCCAGTCTCAACCAATACAGTCTCAAACAGGACCCCACCCCTTGCACCCCTCAATTTAGGATGGGATTCCACTTCAACAGTCTTGAATTTGTCAAAATTATTCACCCCTTCATCCACTCAGGTCTCCGTCCTGGAAAGGGGACTTTCTTTTATTCCCAAACCTAAGCACGCAGACTGGGAGGAACTTCAGAGGGACCTCCATAAATATCACAGGCGCTTGAAAATCATTGATCACTTCCACAAATCAGCTAATAGCAATAAAACTCTGTTCACATCACCATCCACCTGGGAACCAGCCTTATCCCAGGTCAACAAAGCCATCCAAACTCTCATTCTATCTGACAGGCAGTCATTTCATTCGTACCACCCCCAAAGGGACATCCCGGATAATTTGACACCCCATGAGCGGAGAGCTCTGAAAGAGCTTTCCCATAACCCCAACATAATCATAAAACCGGCAGATAAAGGTTCTAAAATTGTTATTTTAGATAGACAACAATACCTTTTCGAAGCCAATAGACAACTCACGGATTCAAAATACTATAAACCCATCACAGAAACCGTACAATTACACGCCCAGTCACAAATCAGAAGCATCATTCATTCTCTCTATCAGCGCAAACTCATCACAGCCAAACAGAGGGATTATCTATTTGGACCGGATCAACCACGCCCCCGACAGTTTTACCTTCTACCAAAAATCCATAAAGACCCCTCCACTTGGACCATTCCCTCTGAGGTTCCTCCCGGCCGTCCCATTGTCTCGGACTGTGGTAGCTCCACTTACAACATCTCTCAGTACATAGACCACTTTTTAGGCCCCCTCTCCACAAAACATCCCAGTTATATAAAGGACACCTATCATTTTCTCAACATAATCAGACCCATGGCGGTCCCAAATAAGGCCTTCTTGTTTACCCTGGATATTGATAGCCTTTACACAAACATAAATACTCAACACGGCCTACAAACCATTCATTCTATTTTCCACAGATACCCAGACCACAATAGACCAGACAGACATATTTTGGACCTCCTCAAAATTTGTCTTACCAACAACGACTTCACGTTCAATAATAAACTATACTTACAGATTCATGGGACCGCCATGGGCCAAAGATTTGCACCTTCATATGCAAACATCTACATGAGTGAGTGGGAGCGAGGAGCACTCGCCAAGTGTCCCCATAAACCTCTGCTCTTCCTTAGATTTCTAGATGATATCATAGGTATATGGCATCATGACATTTCTCTCTTCCAACAGTTTTTGGACATCCTCAATAACCATCATCCATCCATCAAACTCAAATCCACCATTGATCCCCACCAAGTTAATTTTCTTGACACTACAGTATATTTCGAACCCTCCAATAATTCATACAATCGCCTATTTACAAAAGTTTTCTTCAAGGCTACGGACACACATGCACTTCTCCATAAATCCAGTTATCATCCCAAACACACCTTCCGGGGTATCATCAAATCTCAGATCATCCGTTTTCACCGCATCTGTTCCAAACCCTCGGATTTCTCACACGCCACTCAAACTCTCTTCAAAGCCCTCAGACACAGAGGCTATTCCAAACGGTTTCTGCGAAAAATAAAAAACGCCACTTTGGCAGCACTCGCTCCCACTCACTCTCCCAACTCTTCACAACACTCATACCCCCCCAGGGGGAGGCAACCACTACCTAACGATTCCACACCCTTTTCCACTAACCCCAACCATTTCCCATCCCTTTTCTCCGTCCCTAACCCCAAGCCCCTCCCTCTCTTTTCCACTCCCACACACTCTGCTGACCCATCGTCCCTCTTCTCCAACCCCAACCCCAACCTCCCGCCTTCCTTCCCTTTCTCTTCCACCCCCACACACTCTCTTGACCTACCGCCCCCCTTCTCTAACCCTAACCCTAACCCACCCCTTCCATCCATCCCTAACCCCAACCTCCTGCCTTCCTTCCCTTTCTCTTCCACCCCCACACACTCTCTTGACCTACCGCCCCCCTTCTCTAACCCTAACCCTAACCCACCCCTTCCATCCATCCCCAACCCCAACCTCCCGCCTTCCTTCCCTTTCTTTTCCACCCCCACACACTCTCTTGACCTACCGCCCCCCTTCTCTAACCCTAACCCTAACCCACCCCTTCCATCCATCCCTAACCCCAACCTCCCACCTTCCTTCCCTTTCTCCTCCACCCCCACACACTCTCTTGACCTACCACCCCCCTTCTCTAACCCTAACCATTCCCCACCCCTTCAATCCATCCCTGACCCCAACCCCCTCCCTTTCCTCCCTCTCCTTTCCATCCCCACACACTCCCCTGACCTACCTTCCCCCTTTTCTAACCCTAACCACTCCCCACCCCCTTCTTGCTCCCCTAACCCCCTCCCGTCCCTACCTCTCCTTTCCATGCCCCAACACTCCCCTGACCTGCCTCCCTCTTCAAACCTTAACCATCCCCCACCCCCTTCTTCCTCCCCTAACCCTAACCCTTCCCTACCTTTTCTTTCCATCCCCCAACACTCCCCTGACCTGCCCCCCTCTTCTAACCCTAACCACCCCCCACCCCTTTCTTCCTCTCCTAACCCCGTGCCTTCCTTACCTCTCCTTTCCATCCCCCAACACTCCCCTGATCAGGCCCCCTCTTCTAGTCCTAACCATTCCTCGCTCCCTCTTTCCTCCCCCAACCCCAATTATTCCCCTCCTTTACCTTCTCTATCTGTGCACCTTACCACTGACCCCTTCCTTGCAGAACCTGACCTGGACCCATCCCACTCCCCAACACAACCTACCCCTATTGCCCTCACCCTTACTAGCTGCTCCCCAGCACAAGGGATCGGCCCCATTCCTCAGCACTCCACCTCCCCGCTCAAACTTCTTCCGTTTGTCAGCACCTTCTCTCACAGATTCACAACCCTTCACAAAACTATTAAGTCCCACTTCCAGGACCTGAGACTCCAATATCCACCAGTCCATAATTATAGATTCATCACAGCCTATAGGAAAAACTCAAATCTCCAAAACATTCTGGTTCACTCAGCTTTCACTGAAAATAGAAAAACGGCCCCCACACAATATGAGCACTTATACATTTCTCGTAAATTTATTTCCAACCCCCATAGTGGCAAAAGTCTACCCGTATCTCTCGCCCATTCCTTGCAATCTAGAAATACAGTCTATGCCATCATCTGCACAGTCTGCAATAAACTTTACATAGGGGAAACCCGACATTCCATCCTCACCCGTCTCAAACAGCACCTGTACAACATTGGGGAAGGTAGACTATCCACCCCCTTAGTCAATCATTTTCAGCTACACCCAGTTCACAATCTCAGAATCTCCGGCTTGGAATCTAATGACAGATGGTCTACATACCAACGGAAAAGAGCAGAAAAACACTGGATCCACACACTAGCAACACTCACCCCACATGGACTGAACCTAGCATCATAACATCTTCTGATATCTCCATTACTTCAACAGTGCCTTCCTTTGGTCATTCCTTTTTTCTCCTCTCAGCATTTCTTTCTCCTCCACTTTGCCCCTCCCCTCAGGGGTGGACGTCTCCCGCTGCGCCGGGGGACCAAAACATCCCCTCTGGTGCACCTGGGAGAGGTCCACCCCACATTCTCCCTTCCCCCACCCTTTTTTTTTTTTTTTTTTTTTTTTTTTTTTTTTTTTTTTTTTCTTCTCTTTCAGTACAGCTCTCTGGGGCAGGTGTCCTCCACTGTGCCAGGGGATTGAACCAGGTCCCTCTGGCTCACCTGGCGGGCACCTGCCCCATTTGGCCAACAACATTGCTCCCTTACCACAATCACTCACATTACAATTCCTCTCCCCTTCTTTACAGATAAAACATTGTTTATTTCTTTTGATGCAGTGCCCCCCCTTTTCTTTCGGTGCGGCTCTCTGGGGCGGACTTCCGCCACGGTGCCGGGGGATCGAACCAGGTCCCTCTGGTTCTCTTGGCGGGCGCCCGCCCCATTCTGCCACCAACATGGTCAACAGCTCCACCTATTAAATATCAACCACTACACAACTACTACAACCCTTGCAATAATTTCCAAGTCAGTAGGCCAGTGCCATAAACCATAAACATGGTAACCCTGAACCCCAACCCCAACCCCAACCCTAACCTAGCCCGTGCCACTGACTTGGACCTGGTTCATACCACTATTTATCATCTTTTCCATAAATAGAAACCTCAACTCCTGTATATTCTACCTGAAAGTTCTGGATCCATGCCTCTCAGTTTAATAACCTTGACTTGGGGAAATTGCACCAGTGATGAATGTCTTTCCCACTGTGCCATCAGCTTCCTTTCCCCCCCCCTCCCTCCCACCCAAACTTTTTTTTTTTTTTTTTTTTTTTTTTTTTTTTTTTTTTTTTTTTTTTTTTTTTTTTTTGTCGTCACCTATAACCTCCACCATTCTGGATTTTTCCAAAATTGTTCTTCCTCACTTCCCCCCCCCCTTTTTTTTCCCTTTTTTTTGAGGGGGAGGGCATCCCATGCCAGGCATGGGGATCGATCCAGTCCTGCCCGCTTGGCAGGCGGATGTCTTCCCCATCTTACCACGTGCATTGCTGATTGAGTATACATCTCCAAATTACCATTTTCCGTTCCAATTCCCCCCCCTTTTTTCCCAAAACCCCCCCTCCCCCCCCTTTTTTCCTTTTTAACCAATCCCTCCCCACCATTTTCCCTCCAAAATTCAAACTGGTTCAATTATCCTATGGCCTTCTTGCCTGAACCACGGCTCCGCCCGGGAATTCTTCCTCCTCCAATCATCATAGTTCGGGGATGGGTATCACTATGATTTCCCATCCCTGGGCTATATATATCAGTTACTGAGGCCAGCATTCCCTTTAATACCTCTGATGAAGCAGCATCTCTGCGAAACGTCAGGTTTCACACTGCTCAACTGACCCTCACCCTTGGTTTTTTATAGCCTTTTAGTGTGTTTCACCACACACTATTTTAAATTGTTTTAATACTTTGTTTTTACCAGTTTTTTACCTTTTTTAATTAATAAAGATAGTTTTTAATTGCTAGTGGGGGTTTCGGCCTCCTTGGGCCCCCGGGCTCCTCCCTGTGGGATCTACATCTGCCTCACTAATCCTCTTTTGAGTATCAGTCTGCTGCAATAGCCTACAACCATCAGCCATCAACTCCATCTACGACCTGGAATGTTGACCCGACCAAAAGAGGACAACGCACCGACTCCGTGCTAAGGTAGGCCACCCCCTAGCAACTAACATGTTTTTTTCCAGGACCAGGGCAGGCCAGGTGAGCAGTGGGGGGACCAATGCTCGGCCTCAGACACACTCACCACCAACACGACGCGAACCACTGTTACCACCACCACCGCTCATGTCACTACACCCAAACCCCCACTCACACTCTAGTACAGTGAATAGATACCATCAGAAAAATACTTACCATCACCAACATTCCTCGTCACACCATCTTAGACATACCATACACACACCCTATCAAACACTTGACCCAGCCACACGAAACATCACCAAACAATACTTCAAACTCATCCAGGCAGTTCACCACAAAGAAATCATAGACACTTCCATTACATCCCAAACATTCCCTGTAGGAATGATGCGTCAGGTCCATAAACTCACGGACTTCATTAAACCATCTACGCCCTGCGAAGCCACTCAAGCTAAGGTAAAACAAAACACAACAGTATGGATGCGTAACAATATGACTATATTACATGAACATTATACTTCTGTCATCTCATCCCTGATAGACACACCACGGAACCCACTAGCCCTCCAGATAGCCATCAGCTGGGCTAGGAAACGATACTACACTCGCCTTACATCTGCAACCATAAAAACAGTAGAAGACATTCTCAACATTCACCCTGCGGACACACAACCTGTAATCAACACTGCGCACACATTACCGGATCCACCTCATAACCCAGCAGTTTCTAGGATTATATCCAACCCACCACCTCCTCTCCGCACAGGCACCCGCTCAGACAGACCCCTCACCCCCATTTTGGAAGAGGAGGAAGAATTCCCGGCACTCCCACGAGCAAAAATTCCCCATAAACTGTCCCTATATCTTGGCCCCAAACCAACCCTCACAGAGGATTTCACCCGCCATTTTAGACAAACAGAACTGGATCAGAACCCATTATCTCGACCCACAGCCCTGACAGATCTCCCCAGATGCTCCTCCCATCACCTCTCACCCATAGCGAAGTTAAAGCCACCTCAGGACCATACTGATACAGTTAAGGCCCCACGGCAGACCCCATCACATCAATTACCCATATATAGGGAGACCTCTCAAAGCCTCCCTCACCAGACCATCAACCCTACCAGACCCAGAATTACAGCAACATCTTCCCCAGTTCCTTCCATGCCACAGGCTTCTACACCCCTACCCCAGAGACCTAGGCGCCTCACATTCTCTTTACATACACAGAAACCGCCTGAGTCTACCTATTTGGATCCAGAACTTTCTCCCATCTCCCCCGCAACCAACCACATTACAGTACTTACACCTTCTTCATCTGTAAACTGCTCTTTTCCGCCATCTTCTGTTCCACAGCCCAATAACCAGGAACCACAGCTAGACTCCAACCATTCCTTTATCACAGAGCCAACTAGGGCCCGGACGGTTGCAGCCCAGGTCCATGAAAGGTCCACAAAACAGGTTAAATTCATACAGAATCAAATCTTGGACACCATTTCATTGTCAAAATCCAACCCTTCTGTAATATCTAATGTTTCCACAACAGCTAATGATCTCATCTCCTTTGATTCACCCCCAACAGAGGTGGCGGAGGGCCGGATGACTGTGCATGGGCAAACAGATTCCCGGGGCTACAACAACCGCAGGGGAGGGGAAACACATATGATGATTGGGCCCATGAAGGTCAGAATGACCACCCATGCCCACTCTGAACCCTCCCCTGCGACTAGCCCTGGTCCTGTCCCAGTGCCCAGTCGGACTGCCCCTGCCTCCTCTGGCCCCTCCCACACTGATCAACCCGTGCCGGACCTGGCCGGCAACCGCCCGGGCCCCCCCATTTTACAGTCCACACTACTTTCCTCCCCTCCAAAATTCAAAACAACAACACACTTGGCCAGACCCCACAGGAAGCTACAGGACTGGTCCTTCAGGGTGAGGAGGCCTGTAGTCTTCCTGGGGGACTCCAATATTAAACGGATTCCATATTACACCAACCCCAACCTTCAACTGGACAGTTATCCCGGAGCAAACCTCTATCATTTCGTAAAGATATGTGAAAAGACAGTACCCAATCCAGCCACCAAAATTGTAATATTTTCCATAGGAATTAACAACAAGGATCAGGACCCTAAACAAACATCTATAAAACAGCTTAAAGCTCTCTACAAACAGGCACAGTCTACCTTCCCCAATGCAGATATCTACTTCCCAATACTTAACTTTTCACCTCACCTTACAGACAGACAACAGGAAAACCTCAAGCTAATCAACAATACCATTGCAACCCACTTTCCGTTCTTGGCTGAAATTCCCCACGATACATTCCAGACTGCCGACGACAATATCCACTGGACTACCGCAACTGCCCAAGCCATCTTCCAGCACTGGTGCAAACAGCTAAATTTATAGATACTTCCCAAACCAATCCGGTCACTATTCATGCTCACACTTCACAGTCTGATATACGGCATTTCTTTCCACCCCAAAAACCCACCCACCAGGGCACCGTCGTTACCCCCCATCCAACAACTCCAGTCTCAACCAATACAGTCTCAAACAGGACCCCACCCCTTGCACCCCTCAATTTAGGATGGGATTCCACTTCAACAGTCTTGAATTTGTCAAAATTATTCACCCCTTCATCCACTCAGGTCTCCGTCCTGGAAAGGGGACTTTCTTTTATTCCCAAACCTAAGCACGCAGACTGGGAGGAACTTCAGAGGGACCTCCATAAATATCACAGGCGCTTGAAAATCATTGATCACTTCCACAAATCAGCTAATAGCAATAAAACTCTGTTCACATCACCATCCACCTGGGAACCAGCCTTATCCCAGGTCAACAAAGCCATCCAAACTCTCATTCTATCTGACAGGCAGTCATTTCATTCGTACCACCCCCAAAGGGACATCCCGGATAATTTGACACCCCATGAGCGGAGAGCTCTGAAAGAGCTTTCCCATAACCCCAACATAATCATAAAACCGGCAGATAAAGGTTCTAAAATTGTTATTTTAGATAGACAACAATACCTTTTCGAAGCCAATAGACAACTCACGGATTCAAAATACTATAAACCCATCACAGAAACCGTACAATTACACGCCCAGTCACAAATCAGAAGCATCATTCATTCTCTCTATCAGCGCAAACTCATCACAGCCAAACAGAGGGATTATCTATTTGGACCGGATCAACCACGCCCCCGACAGTTTTACCTTCTACCAAAAATCCATAAAGACCCCTCCACTTGGACCATTCCCTCTGAGGTTCCTCCCGGCCGTCCCATTGTCTCGGACTGTGGTAGCTCCACTTACAACATCTCTCAGTACATAGACCACTTTTTAGGCCCCCTCTCCACAAAACATCCCAGTTATATAAAGGACACCTATCATTTTCTCAACATAATCAGACCCATGGCGGTCCCAAATAAGGCCTTCTTGTTTACCCTGGATATTGATAGCCTTTACACAAACATAAATACTCAACACGGCCTACAAACCATTCATTCTATTTTCCACAGATACCCAGACCACAATAGACCAGACAGACATATTTTGGACCTCCTCAAAATTTGTCTTACCAACAACGACTTCACGTTCAATAATAAACTATACTTACAGATTCATGGGACCGCCATGGGCCAAAGATTTGCACCTTCATATGCAAACATCTACATGAGTGAGTGGGAGCGAGGAGCACTCGCCAAGTGTCCCCATAAACCTCTGCTCTTCCTTAGATTTCTAGATGATATCATAGGTATATGGCATCATGACATTTCTCTCTTCCAACAGTTTTTGGACATCCTCAATAACCATCATCCATCCATCAAACTCAAATCCACCATTGATCCCCACCAAGTTAATTTTCTTGACACTACAGTATATTTCGAACCCTCCAATAATTCATACAATCGCCTATTTACAAAAGTTTTCTTCAAGGCTACGGACACACATGCACTTCTCCATAAATCCAGTTATCATCCCAAACACACCTTCCGGGGTATCATCAAATCTCAGATCATCCGTTTTCACCGCATCTGTTCCAAACCCTCGGATTTCTCACACGCCACTCAAACTCTCTTCAAAGCCCTCAGACACAGAGGCTATTCCAAACGGTTTCTGCGAAAAATAAAAAACGCCACTTTGGCAGCACTCGCTCCCACTCACTCTCCCAACTCTTCACAACACTCATACCCCCCCAGGGGGAGGCAACCACTACCTAACGATTCCACACCCTTTTCCACTAACCCCAACCATTTCCCATCCCTTTTCTCCGTCCCTAACCCCAAGCCCCTCCCTCTCTTTTCCACTCCCACACACTCTGCTGACCCATCGTCCCTCTTCTCCAACCCCAACCCCAACCTCCCGCCTTCCTTCCCTTTCTCTTCCACCCCCACACACTCTCTTGACCTACCGCCCCCCTTCTCTAACCCTAACCCTAACCCACCCCTTCCATCCATCCCTAACCCCAACCTCCTGCCTTCCTTCCCTTTCTCTTCCACCCCCACACACTCTCTTGACCTACCGCCCCCCTTCTCTAACCCTAACCCTAACCCACCCCTTCCATCCATCCCCAACCCCAACCTCCCGCCTTCCTTCCCTTTCTTTTCCACCCCCACACACTCTCTTGACCTACCGCCCCCCTTCTCTAACCCTAACCCTAACCCACCCCTTCCATCCATCCCTAACCCCAACCTCCCACCTTCCTTCCCTTTCTCCTCCACCCCCACACACTCTCTTGACCTACCACCCCCCTTCTCTAACCCTAACCATTCCCCACCCCTTCAATCCATCCCTGACCCCAACCCCCTCCCTTTCCTCCCTCTCCTTTCCATCCCCACACACTCCCCTGACCTACCTTCCCCCTTTTCTAACCCTAACCACTCCCCACCCCCTTCTTGCTCCCCTAACCCCCTCCCGTCCCTACCTCTCCTTTCCATGCCCCAACACTCCCCTGACCTGCCTCCCTCTTCAAACCTTAACCATCCCCCACCCCCTTCTTCCTCCCCTAACCCTAACCCTTCCCTACCTTTTCTTTCCATCCCCCAACACTCCCCTGACCTGCCCCCCTCTTCTAACCCTAACCACCCCCCACCCCTTTCTTCCTCTCCTAACCCCGTGCCTTCCTTACCTCTCCTTTCCATCCCCCAACACTCCCCTGATCAGGCCCCCTCTTCTAGTCCTAACCATTCCTCGCTCCCTCTTTCCTCCCCCAACCCCAATTATTCCCCTCCTTTACCTTCTCTATCTGTGCACCTTACCACTGACCCCTTCCTTGCAGAACCTGACCTGGACCCATCCCACTCCCCAACACAACCTACCCCTATTGCCCTCACCCTTACTAGCTGCTCCCCAGCACAAGGGATCGGCCCCATTCCTCAGCACTCCACCTCCCCGCTCAAACTTCTTCCGTTTGTCAGCACCTTCTCTCACAGATTCACAACCCTTCACAAAACTATTAAGTCCCACTTCCAGGACCTGAGACTCCAATATCCACCAGTCCATAATTATAGATTCATCACAGCCTATAGGAAAAACTCAAATCTCCAAAACATTCTGGTTCACTCAGCTTTCACTGAAAATAGAAAAACGGCCCCCACACAATATGAGCACTTATACATTTCTCGTAAATTTATTTCCAACCCCCATAGTGGCAAAAGTCTACCCGTATCTCTCGCCCATTCCTTGCAATCTAGAAATACAGTCTATGCCATCATCTGCACAGTCTGCAATAAACTTTACATAGGGGAAACCCGACATTCCATCCTCACCCGTCTCAAACAGCACCTGTACAACATTGGGGAAGGTAGACTATCCACCCCCTTAGTCAATCATTTTCAGCTACACCCAGTTCACAATCTCAGAATCTCCGGCTTGGAATCTAATGACAGATGGTCTACATACCAACGGAAAAGAGCAGAAAAACACTGGATCCACACACTAGCAACACTCACCCCACATGGACTGAACCTAGCATCATAACATCTTCTGATATCTCCATTACTTCAACAGTGCCTTCCTTTGGTCATTCCTTTTTTCTCCTCTCAGCATTTCTTTCTCCTCCACTTTGCCCCTCCCCTCAGGGGTGGACGTCTCCCGCTGCGCCGGGGGACCAAAACATCCCCTCTGGTGCACCTGGGAGAGGTCCACCCCACATTCTCCCTTCCCCCACCCTTTTTTTTTTTTTTTTTTTTTTTTTTTTTTTTTTTTTTTTTTTCTTCTCTTTCAGTACAGCTCTCTGGGGCAGGTGTCCTCCACTGTGCCAGGGGATTGAACCAGGTCCCTCTGGCTCACCTGGCGGGCACCTGCCCCATTTGGCCAACAACATTGCTCCCTTACCACAATCACTCACATTACAATTCCTCTCCCCTTCTTTACAGATAAAACATTGTTTATTTCTTTTGATGCAGTGCCCCCCCTTTTCTTTCGGTGCGGCTCTCTGGGGCGGACTTCCGCCACGGTGCCGGGGGATCGAACCAGGTCCCTCTGGTTCTCTTGGCGGGCGCCCGCCCCATTCTGCCACCAACATGGTCAACAGCTCCACCTATTAAATATCAACCACTACACAACTACTACAACCCTTGCAATAATTTCCAAGTCAGTAGGCCAGTGCCATAAACCATAAACATGGTAACCCTGAACCCCAACCCCAACCCCAACCCTAACCTAGCCCGTGCCACTGACTTGGACCTGGTTCATACCACTATTTATCATCTTTTCCATAAATAGAAACCTCAACTCCTGTATATTCTACCTGAAAGTTCTGGATCCATGCCTCTCAGTTTAATAACCTTGACTTGGGGAAATTGCACCAGTGATGAATGTCTTTCCCACTGTGCCATCAGCTTCCTTTCCCCCCCCCTCCCTCCCACCCAAACTTTTTTTTTTTTTTTTTTTTTTTTTTTTTTTTTTTTTTTTTTTTTTTTGTCGTCACCTATAACCTCCACCATTCTGGATTTTTCCAAAATTGTTCTTCCTCACTTCCCCCCCCCCTTTTTTTTCCCTTTTTTTTGAGGGGGAGGGCATCCCATGCCAGGCATGGGGATCGATCCAGTCCTGCCCGCTTGGCAGGCGGATGTCTTCCCCATCTTACCACGTGCATTGCTGATTGAGTATACATCTCCAAATTACCATTTTCCGTTCCAATTCCCCCCCCTTTTTTCCCAAAACCCCCCCTCCCCCCCCTTTTTTCCTTTTTAACCAATCCCTCCCCACCATTTTCCCTCCAAAATTCAAACTGGTTCAATTATCCTATGGCCTTCTTGCCTGAACCACGGCTCCGCCCGGGAATTCTTCCTCCTCCAATCATCATAGTTCGGGGATGGGTATCACTATGATTTCCCATCCCTGGGCTATATATATCAGTTACTGAGGCCAGCATTCCCTTTAATACCTCTGATGAAGCAGCATCTCTGCGAAACGTCAGGTTTCACACTGCTCAACTGACCCTCACCCTTGGTTTTTTATAGCCTTTTAGTGTGTTTCACCACACACTATTTTAAATTGTTTTAATACTTTGTTTTTACCAGTTTTTTACCTTTTTTAATTAATAAAGATAGTTTTTAATTGCTAGTGGGGGTTTCGGCCTCCTTGGGCCCCCGGGCTCCTCCCTGTGGGATCTACATCTGCCTCACTAATCCTCTTTTGAGTATCAGTCTGCTGCAATAGCCTACAACCATCAGCCATCAACTCCATCTACGACCTGGAATGTTGACCCGACCAAAAGAGGACAACGCACCGACTCCGTGCTAAGGTAGGCCACCCCCTAGCAACTAACATGTTTTTTTCCAGGACCAGGGCAGGCCAGGTGAGCAGTGGGGGGACCAATGCTCGGCCTCAGACACACTCACCACCAACACGACGCGAACCACTGTTACCACCACCACCGCTCATGTCACTACACCCAAACCCCCACTCACACTCTAGTACAGTGAATAGATACCATCAGAAAAATACTTACCATCACCAACATTCCTCGTCACACCATCTTAGACATACCATACACACACCCTATCAAACACTTGACCCAGCCACACGAAACATCACCAAACAATACTTCAAACTCATCCAGGCAGTTCACCACAAAGAAATCATAGACACTTCCATTACATCCCAAACATTCCCTGTAGGAATGATGCGTCAGGTCCATAAACTCACGGACTTCATTAAACCATCTACGCCCTGCGAAGCCACTCAAGCTAAGGTAAAACAAAACACAACAGTATGGATGCGTAACAATATGACTATATTACATGAACATTATACTTCTGTCATCTCATCCCTGATAGACACACCACGGAACCCACTAGCCCTCCAGATAGCCATCAGCTGGGCTAGGAAACGATACTACACTCGCCTTACATCTGCAACCATAAAAACAGTAGAAGACATTCTCAACATTCACCCTGCGGACACACAACCTGTAATCAACACTGCGCACACATTACCGGATCCACCTCATAACCCAGCAGTTTCTAGGATTATATCCAACCCACCACCTCCTCTCCGCACAGGCACCCGCTCAGACAGACCCCTCACCCCCATTTTGGAAGAGGAGGAAGAATTCCCGGCACTCCCACGAGCAAAAATTCCCCATAAACTGTCCCTATATCTTGGCCCCAAACCAACCCTCACAGAGGATTTCACCCGCCATTTTAGACAAACAGAACTGGATCAGAACCCATTATCTCGACCCACAGCCCTGACAGATCTCCCCAGATGCTCCTCCCATCACCTCTCACCCATAGCGAAGTTAAAGCCACCTCAGGACCATACTGATACAGTTAAGGCCCCACGGCAGACCCCATCACATCAATTACCCATATATAGGGAGACCTCTCAAAGCCTCCCTCACCAGACCATCAACCCTACCAGACCCAGAATTACAGCAACATCTTCCCCAGTTCCTTCCATGCCACAGGCTTCTACACCCCTACCCCAGAGACCTAGGCGCCTCACATTCTCTTTACATACACAGAAACCGCCTGAGTCTACCTATTTGGATCCAGAACTTTCTCCCATCTCCCCCGCAACCAACCACATTACAGTACTTACACCTTCTTCATCTGTAAACTGCTCTTTTCCGCCATCTTCTGTTCCACAGCCCAATAACCAGGAACCACAGCTAGACTCCAACCATTCCTTTATCACAGAGCCAACTAGGGCCCGGACGGTTGCAGCCCAGGTCCATGAAAGGTCCACAAAACAGGTTAAATTCATACAGAATCAAATCTTGGACACCATTTCATTGTCAAAATCCAACCCTTCTGTAATATCTAATGTTTCCACAACAGCTAATGATCTCATCTCCTTTGATTCACCCCCAACAGAGGTGGCGGAGGGCCGGATGACTGTGCATGGGCAAACAGATTCCCGGGGCTACAACAACCGCAGGGGAGGGGAAACACATATGATGATTGGGCCCATGAAGGTCAGAATGACCACCCATGCCCACTCTGAACCCTCCCCTGCGACTAGCCCTGGTCCTGTCCCAGTGCCCAGTCGGACTGCCCCTGCCTCCTCTGGCCCCTCCCACACTGATCAACCCGTGCCGGACCTGGCCGGCAACCGCCCGGGCCCCCCCATTTTACAGTCCACACTACTTTCCTCCCCTCCAAAATTCAAAACAACAACACACTTGGCCAGACCCCACAGGAAGCTACAGGACTGGTCCTTCAGGGTGAGGAGGCCTGTAGTCTTCCTGGGGGACTCCAATATTAAACGGATTCCATATTACACCAACCCCAACCTTCAACTGGACAGTTATCCCGGAGCAAACCTCTATCATTTCGTAAAGATATGTGAAAAGACAGTACCCAATCCAGCCACCAAAATTGTAATATTTTCCATAGGAATTAACAACAAGGATCAGGACCCTAAACAAACATCTATAAAACAGCTTAAAGCTCTCTACAAACAGGCACAGTCTACCTTCCCCAATGCAGATATCTACTTCCCAATACTTAACTTTTCACCTCACCTTACAGACAGACAACAGGAAAACCTCAAGCTAATCAACAATACCATTGCAACCCACTTTCCGTTCTTGGCTGAAATTCCCCACGATACATTCCAGACTGCCGACGACAATATCCACTGGACTACCGCAACTGCCCAAGCCATCTTCCAGCACTGGTGCAAACAGCTAAATTTATAGATACTTCCCAAACCAATCCGGTCACTATTCATGCTCACACTTCACAGTCTGATATACGGCATTTCTTTCCACCCCAAAAACCCACCCACCAGGGCACCGTCGTTACCCCCCATCCAACAACTCCAGTCTCAACCAATACAGTCTCAAACAGGACCCCACCCCTTGCACCCCTCAATTTAGGATGGGATTCCACTTCAACAGTCTTGAATTTGTCAAAATTATTCACCCCTTCATCCACTCAGGTCTCCGTCCTGGAAAGGGGACTTTCTTTTATTCCCAAACCTAAGCACGCAGACTGGGAGGAACTTCAGAGGGACCTCCATAAATATCACAGGCGCTTGAAAATCATTGATCACTTCCACAAATCAGCTAATAGCAATAAAACTCTGTTCACATCACCATCCACCTGGGAACCAGCCTTATCCCAGGTCAACAAAGCCATCCAAACTCTCATTCTATCTGACAGGCAGTCATTTCATTCGTACCACCCCCAAAGGGACATCCCGGATAATTTGACACCCCATGAGCGGAGAGCTCTGAAAGAGCTTTCCCATAACCCCAACATAATCATAAAACCGGCAGATAAAGGTTCTAAAATTGTTATTTTAGATAGACAACAATACCTTTTCGAAGCCAATAGACAACTCACGGATTCAAAATACTATAAACCCATCACAGAAACCGTACAATTACACGCCCAGTCACAAATCAGAAGCATCATTCATTCTCTCTATCAGCGCAAACTCATCACAGCCAAACAGAGGGATTATCTATTTGGACCGGATCAACCACGCCCCCGACAGTTTTACCTTCTACCAAAAATCCATAAAGACCCCTCCACTTGGACCATTCCCTCTGAGGTTCCTCCCGGCCGTCCCATTGTCTCGGACTGTGGTAGCTCCACTTACAACATCTCTCAGTACATAGACCACTTTTTAGGCCCCCTCTCCACAAAACATCCCAGTTATATAAAGGACACCTATCATTTTCTCAACATAATCAGACCCATGGCGGTCCCAAATAAGGCCTTCTTGTTTACCCTGGATATTGATAGCCTTTACACAAACATAAATACTCAACACGGCCTACAAACCATTCATTCTATTTTCCACAGATACCCAGACCACAATAGACCAGACAGACATATTTTGGACCTCCTCAAAATTTGTCTTACCAACAACGACTTCACGTTCAATAATAAACTATACTTACAGATTCATGGGACCGCCATGGGCCAAAGATTTGCACCTTCATATGCAAACATCTACATGAGTGAGTGGGAGCGAGGAGCACTCGCCAAGTGTCCCCATAAACCTCTGCTCTTCCTTAGATTTCTAGATGATATCATAGGTATATGGCATCATGACATTTCTCTCTTCCAACAGTTTTTGGACATCCTCAATAACCATCATCCATCCATCAAACTCAAATCCACCATTGATCCCCACCAAGTTAATTTTCTTGACACTACAGTATATTTCGAACCCTCCAATAATTCATACAATCGCCTATTTACAAAAGTTTTCTTCAAGGCTACGGACACACATGCACTTCTCCATAAATCCAGTTATCATCCCAAACACACCTTCCGGGGTATCATCAAATCTCAGATCATCCGTTTTCACCGCATCTGTTCCAAACCCTCGGATTTCTCACACGCCACTCAAACTCTCTTCAAAGCCCTCAGACACAGAGGCTATTCCAAACGGTTTCTGCGAAAAATAAAAAACGCCACTTTGGCAGCACTCGCTCCCACTCACTCTCCCAACTCTTCACAACACTCATACCCCCCCAGGGGGAGGCAACCACTACCTAACGATTCCACACCCTTTTCCACTAACCCCAACCATTTCCCATCCCTTTTCTCCGTCCCTAACCCCAAGCCCCTCCCTCTCTTTTCCACTCCCACACACTCTGCTGACCCATCGTCCCTCTTCTCCAACCCCAACCCCAACCTCCCGCCTTCCTTCCCTTTCTCTTCCACCCCCACACACTCTCTTGACCTACCGCCCCCCTTCTCTAACCCTAACCCTAACCCACCCCTTCCATCCATCCCTAACCCCAACCTCCTGCCTTCCTTCCCTTTCTCTTCCACCCCCACACACTCTCTTGACCTACCGCCCCCCTTCTCTAACCCTAACCCTAACCCACCCCTTCCATCCATCCCCAACCCCAACCTCCCGCCTTCCTTCCCTTTCTTTTCCACCCCCACACACTCTCTTGACCTACCGCCCCCCTTCTCTAACCCTAACCCTAACCCACCCCTTCCATCCATCCCTAACCCCAACCTCCCACCTTCCTTCCCTTTCTCCTCCACCCCCACACACTCTCTTGACCTACCACCCCCCTTCTCTAACCCTAACCATTCCCCACCCCTTCAATCCATCCCTGACCCCAACCCCCTCCCTTTCCTCCCTCTCCTTTCCATCCCCACACACTCCCCTGACCTACCTTCCCCCTTTTCTAACCCTAACCACTCCCCACCCCCTTCTTGCTCCCCTAACCCCCTCCCGTCCCTACCTCTCCTTTCCATGCCCCAACACTCCCCTGACCTGCCTCCCTCTTCAAACCTTAACCATCCCCCACCCCCTTCTTCCTCCCCTAACCCTAACCCTTCCCTACCTTTTCTTTCCATCCCCCAACACTCCCCTGACCTGCCCCCCTCTTCTAACCCTAACCACCCCCCACCCCTTTCTTCCTCTCCTAACCCCGTGCCTTCCTTACCTCTCCTTTCCATCCCCCAACACTCCCCTGATCAGGCCCCCTCTTCTAGTCCTAACCATTCCTCGCTCCCTCTTTCCTCCCCCAACCCCAATTATTCCCCTCCTTTACCTTCTCTATCTGTGCACCTTACCACTGACCCCTTCCTTGCAGAACCTGACCTGGACCCATCCCACTCCCCAACACAACCTACCCCTATTGCCCTCACCCTTACTAGCTGCTCCCCAGCACAAGGGATCGGCCCCATTCCTCAGCACTCCACCTCCCCGCTCAAACTTCTTCCGTTTGTCAGCACCTTCTCTCACAGATTCACAACCCTTCACAAAACTATTAAGTCCCACTTCCAGGACCTGAGACTCCAATATCCACCAGTCCATAATTATAGATTCATCACAGCCTATAGGAAAAACTCAAATCTCCAAAACATTCTGGTTCACTCAGCTTTCACTGAAAATAGAAAAACGGCCCCCACACAATATGAGCACTTATACATTTCTCGTAAATTTATTTCCAACCCCCATAGTGGCAAAAGTCTACCCGTATCTCTCGCCCATTCCTTGCAATCTAGAAATACAGTCTATGCCATCATCTGCACAGTCTGCAATAAACTTTACATAGGGGAAACCCGACATTCCATCCTCACCCGTCTCAAACAGCACCTGTACAACATTGGGGAAGGTAGACTATCCACCCCCTTAGTCAATCATTTTCAGCTACACCCAGTTCACAATCTCAGAATCTCCGGCTTGGAATCTAATGACAGATGGTCTACATACCAACGGAAAAGAGCAGAAAAACACTGGATCCACACACTAGCAACACTCACCCCACATGGACTGAACCTAGCATCATAACATCTTCTGATATCTCCATTACTTCAACAGTGCCTTCCTTTGGTCATTCCTTTTTTCTCCTCTCAGCATTTCTTTCTCCTCCACTTTGCCCCTCCCCTCAGGGGTGGACGTCTCCCGCTGCGCCGGGGGACCAAAACATCCCCTCTGGTGCACCTGGGAGAGGTCCACCCCACATTCTCCCTTCCCCCACCCTTTTTTTTTTTTTTTTTTTTTTTTTTTTTTTTTTTTTTTTTTTCTTCTCTTTCAGTACAGCTCTCTGGGGCAGGTGTCCTCCACTGTGCCAGGGGATTGAACCAGGTCCCTCTGGCTCACCTGGCGGGCACCTGCCCCATTTGGCCAACAACATTGCTCCCTTACCACAATCACTCACATTACAATTCCTCTCCCCTTCTTTACAGATAAAACATTGTTTATTTCTTTTGATGCAGTGCCCCCCCTTTTCTTTCGGTGCGGCTCTCTGGGGCGGACTTCCGCCACGGTGCCGGGGGATCGAACCAGGTCCCTCTGGTTCTCTTGGCGGGCGCCCGCCCCATTCTGCCACCAACATGGTCAACAGCTCCACCTATTAAATATCAACCACTACACAACTACTACAACCCTTGCAATAATTTCCAAGTCAGTAGGCCAGTGCCATAAACCATAAACATGGTAACCCTGAACCCCAACCCCAACCCCAACCCTAACCTAGCCCGTGCCACTGACTTGGACCTGGTTCATACCACTATTTATCATCTTTTCCATAAATAGAAACCTCAACTCCTGTATATTCTACCTGAAAGTTCTGGATCCATGCCTCTCAGTTTAATAACCTTGACTTGGGGAAATTGCACCAGTGATGAATGTCTTTCCCACTGTGCCATCAGCTTCCTTTCCCCCCCCCTCCCTCCCACCCAAACTTTTTTTTTTTTTTTTTTTTTTTTTTTTTTTTTTTTTTTTTTTTTTTTTTTTTTTTTTGTCGTCACCTATAACCTCCACCATTCTGGATTTTTCCAAAATTGTTCTTCCTCACTTCCCCCCCCCCTTTTTTTTCCCTTTTTTTTGAGGGGGAGGGCATCCCATGCCAGGCATGGGGATCGATCCAGTCCTGCCCGCTTGGCAGGCGGATGTCTTCCCCATCTTACCACGTGCATTGCTGATTGAGTATACATCTCCAAATTACCATTTTCCGTTCCAATTCCCCCCCCTTTTTTCCCAAAACCCCCCCTCCCCCCCCTTTTTTCCTTTTTAACCAATCCCTCCCCACCATTTTCCCTCCAAAATTCAAACTGGTTCAATTATCCTATGGCCTTCTTGCCTGAACCACGGCTCCGCCCGGGAATTCTTCCTCCTCCAATCATCATAGTTCGGGGATGGGTATCACTATGATTTCCCATCCCTGGGCTATATATATCAGTTACTGAGGCCAGCATTCCCTTTAATACCTCTGATGAAGCAGCATCTCTGCGAAACGTCAGGTTTCACACTGCTCAACTGACCCTCACCCTTGGTTTTTTATAGCCTTTTAGTGTGTTTCACCACACACTATTTTAAATTGTTTTAATACTTTGTTTTTACCAGTTTTTTACCTTTTTTAATTAATAAAGATAGTTTTTAATTGCTAGTGGGGGTTTCGGCCTCCTTGGGCCCCCGGGCTCCTCCCTGTGGGATCTACATCTGCCTCACTAATCCTCTTTTGAGTATCAGTCTGCTGCAATAGCCTACAACCATCAGCCATCAACTCCATCTACGACCTGGAATGTTGACCCGACCAAAAGAGGACAACGCACCGACTCCGTGCTAAGGTAGGCCACCCCCTAGCAACTAACATGTTTTTTTCCAGGACCAGGGCAGGCCAGGTGAGCAGTGGGGGGACCAATGCTCGGCCTCAGACACACTCACCACCAACACGACGCGAACCACTGTTACCACCACCACCGCTCATGTCACTACACCCAAACCCCCACTCACACTCTAGTACAGTGAATAGATACCATCAGAAAAATACTTACCATCACCAACATTCCTCGTCACACCATCTTAGACATACCATACACACACCCTATCAAACACTTGACCCAGCCACACGAAACATCACCAAACAATACTTCAAACTCATCCAGGCAGTTCACCACAAAGAAATCATAGACACTTCCATTACATCCCAAACATTCCCTGTAGGAATGATGCGTCAGGTCCATAAACTCACGGACTTCATTAAACCATCTACGCCCTGCGAAGCCACTCAAGCTAAGGTAAAACAAAACACAACAGTATGGATGCGTAACAATATGACTATATTACATGAACATTATACTTCTGTCATCTCATCCCTGATAGACACACCACGGAACCCACTAGCCCTCCAGATAGCCATCAGCTGGGCTAGGAAACGATACTACACTCGCCTTACATCTGCAACCATAAAAACAGTAGAAGACATTCTCAACATTCACCCTGCGGACACACAACCTGTAATCAACACTGCGCACACATTACCGGATCCACCTCATAACCCAGCAGTTTCTAGGATTATATCCAACCCACCACCTCCTCCGCACAGGCACCCGCTCAGACAGACCCCTCACCCCCATTTTGGAAGAGGAGGAAGAATTCCCGGCACTCCCACGAGCAAAAATTCCCCATAAACTGTCCCTATATCTTGGCCCCAAACCAACCCTCACAGAGGATTTCACCCGCCATTTTAGACAAACAGAACTGGATCAGAACCCATTATCTCGACCCACAGCCCTGACAGATCTCCCCAGATGCTCCTCCCATCACCTCTCACCCATAGCGAAGTTAAAGCCACCTCAGGACCATACTGATACAGTTAAGGCCCCACGGCAGACCCCATCACATCAATTACCCATATATAGGGAGACCTCTCAAAGCCTCCCTCACCAGACCATCAACCCTACCAGACCCAGAATTACAGCAACATCTTCCCCAGTTCCTTCCATGCCACAGGCTTCTACACCCCTACCCCAGAGACCTAGGCGCCTCACATTCTCTTTACATACACAGAAACCGCCTGAGTCTACCTATTTGGATCCAGAACTTTCTCCCATCTCCCCCGCAACCAACCACATTACAGTACTTACACCTTCTTCATCTGTAAACTGCTCTTTTCCGCCATCTTCTGTTCCACAGCCCAATAACCAGGAACCACAGCTAGACTCCAACCATTCCTTTATCACAGAGCCAACTAGGGCCCGGACGGTTGCAGCCCAGGTCCATGAAAGGTCCACAAAACAGGTTAAATTCATACAGAATCAAATCTTGGACACCATTTCATTGTCAAAATCCAACCCTTCTGTAATATCTAATGTTTCCACAACAGCTAATGATCTCATCTCCTTTGATTCACCCCCAACAGAGGTGGCGGAGGGCCGGATGACTGTGCATGGGCAAACAGATTCCCGGGGCTACAACAACCGCAGGGGAGGGGAAACACATATGATGATTGGGCCCATGAAGGTCAGAATGACCACCCATGCCCACTCTGAACCCTCCCCTGCGACTAGCCCTGGTCCTGTCCCAGTGCCCAGTCGGACTGCCCCTGCCTCCTCTGGCCCCTCCCACACTGATCAACCCGTGCCGGACCTGGCCGGCAACCGCCCGGGCCCCCCCATTTTACAGTCCACACTACTTTCCTCCCCTCCAAAATTCAAAACAACAACACACTTGGCCAGACCCCACAGGAAGCTACAGGACTGGTCCTTCAGGGTGAGGAGGCCTGTAGTCTTCCTGGGGGACTCCAATATTAAACGGATTCCATATTACACCAACCCCAACCTTCAACTGGACAGTTATCCCGGAGCAAACCTCTATCATTTCGTAAAGATATGTGAAAAGACAGTACCCAATCCAGCCACCAAAATTGTAATATTTTCCATAGGAATTAACAACAAGGATCAGGACCCTAAACAAACATCTATAAAACAGCTTAAAGCTCTCTACAAACAGGCACAGTCTACCTTCCCCAATGCAGATATCTACTTCCCAATACTTAACTTTTCACCTCACCTTACAGACAGACAACAGGAAAACCTCAAGCTAATCAACAATACCATTGCAACCCACTTTCCGTTCTTGGCTGAAATTCCCCACGATACATTCCAGACTGCCGACGACAATATCCACTGGACTACCGCAACTGCCCAAGCCATCTTCCAGCACTGGTGCAAACAGCTAAATTTATAGATACTTCCCAAACCAATCCGGTCACTATTCATGCTCACACTTCACAGTCTGATATACGGCATTTCTTTCCACCCCAAAAACCCACCCACCAGGGCACCGTCGTTACCCCCCATCCAACAACTCCAGTCTCAACCAATACAGTCTCAAACAGGACCCCACCCCTTGCACCCCTCAATTTAGGATGGGATTCCACTTCAACAGTCTTGAATTTGTCAAAATTATTCACCCCTTCATCCACTCAGGTCTCCGTCCTGGAAAGGGGACTTTCTTTTATTCCCAAACCTAAGCACGCAGACTGGGAGGAACTTCAGAGGGACCTCCATAAATATCACAGGCGCTTGAAAATCATTGATCACTTCCACAAATCAGCTAATAGCAATAAAACTCTGTTCACATCACCATCCACCTGGGAACCAGCCTTATCCCAGGTCAACAAAGCCATCCAAACTCTCATTCTATCTGACAGGCAGTCATTTCATTCGTACCACCCCCAAAGGGACATCCCGGATAATTTGACACCCCATGAGCGGAGAGCTCTGAAAGAGCTTTCCCA
The DNA here is from genome assembly GCF_933228915.1 of Telmatherina bonti. Lineage (NCBI taxonomy): Eukaryota > Metazoa > Chordata > Actinopteri > Atheriniformes > Telmatherinidae > Telmatherina > Telmatherina bonti. The sequence goes on along the minus strand of NC_136626.1, from coordinate 166,081 downwards.
TAACCCCAACATAATCATAAAACCGGCAGATAAAGGTTCTAAAATTGTTATTTTAGATAGACAACAATACCTTTTCGAAGCCAATAGACAACTCACGGATTCAAAATACTATAAACCCATCACAGAAACCGTACAATTACACGCCCAGTCACAAATCAGAAGCATCATTCATTCTCTCTATCAGCGCAAACTCATCACAGCCAAACAGAGGGATTATCTATTTGGACCGGATCAACCACGCCCCCGACAGTTTTACCTTCTACCAAAAATCCATAAAGACCCCTCCACTTGGACCATTCCCTCTGAGGTTCCTCCCGGCCGTCCCATTGTCTCGGACTGTGGTAGCTCCACTTACAACATCTCTCAGTACATAGACCACTTTTTAGGCCCCCTCTCCACAAAACATCCCAGTTATATAAAGGACACCTATCATTTTCTCAACATAATCAGACCCATGGCGGTCCCAAATAAGGCCTTCTTGTTTACCCTGGATATTGATAGCCTTTACACAAACATAAATACTCAACACGGCCTACAAACCATTCATTCTATTTTCCACAGATACCCAGACCACAATAGACCAGACAGACATATTTTGGACCTCCTCAAAATTTGTCTTACCAACAACGACTTCACGTTCAATAATAAACTATACTTACAGATTCATGGGACCGCCATGGGCCAAAGATTTGCACCTTCATATGCAAACATCTACATGAGTGAGTGGGAGCGAGGAGCACTCGCCAAGTGTCCCCATAAACCTCTGCTCTTCCTTAGATTTCTAGATGATATCATAGGTATATGGCATCATGACATTTCTCTCTTCCAACAGTTTTTGGACATCCTCAATAACCATCATCCATCCATCAAACTCAAATCCACCATTGATCCCCACCAAGTTAATTTTCTTGACACTACAGTATATTTCGAACCCTCCAATAATTCATACAATCGCCTATTTACAAAAGTTTTCTTCAAGGCTACGGACACACATGCACTTCTCCATAAATCCAGTTATCATCCCAAACACACCTTCCGGGGTATCATCAAATCTCAGATCATCCGTTTTCACCGCATCTGTTCCAAACCCTCGGATTTCTCACACGCCACTCAAACTCTCTTCAAAGCCCTCAGACACAGAGGCTATTCCAAACGGTTTCTGCGAAAAATAAAAAACGCCACTTTGGCAGCACTCGCTCCCACTCACTCTCCCAACTCTTCACAACACTCATACCCCCCCAGGGGGAGGCAACCACTACCTAACGATTCCACACCCTTTTCCACTAACCCCAACCATTTCCCATCCCTTTTCTCCGTCCCTAACCCCAAGCCCCTCCCTCTCTTTTCCACTCCCACACACTCTGCTGACCCATCGTCCCTCTTCTCCAACCCCAACCCCAACCTCCCGCCTTCCTTCCCTTTCTCTTCCACCCCCACACACTCTCTTGACCTACCGCCCCCCTTCTCTAACCCTAACCCTAACCCACCCCTTCCATCCATCCCTAACCCCAACCTCCTGCCTTCCTTCCCTTTCTCTTCCACCCCCACACACTCTCTTGACCTACCGCCCCCCTTCTCTAACCCTAACCCTAACCCACCCCTTCCATCCATCCCCAACCCCAACCTCCCGCCTTCCTTCCCTTTCTTTTCCACCCCCACACACTCTCTTGACCTACCGCCCCCCTTCTCTAACCCTAACCCTAACCCACCCCTTCCATCCATCCCTAACCCCAACCTCCCACCTTCCTTCCCTTTCTCCTCCACCCCCACACACTCTCTTGACCTACCACCCCCCTTCTCTAACCCTAACCATTCCCCACCCCTTCAATCCATCCCTGACCCCAACCCCCTCCCTTTCCTCCCTCTCCTTTCCATCCCCACACACTCCCCTGACCTACCTTCCCCCTTTTCTAACCCTAACCACTCCCCACCCCCTTCTTGCTCCCCTAACCCCCTCCCGTCCCTACCTCTCCTTTCCATGCCCCAACACTCCCCTGACCTGCCTCCCTCTTCAAACCTTAACCATCCCCCACCCCCTTCTTCCTCCCCTAACCCTAACCCTTCCCTACCTTTTCTTTCCATCCCCCAACACTCCCCTGACCTGCCCCCCTCTTCTAACCCTAACCACCCCCCACCCCTTTCTTCCTCTCCTAACCCCGTGCCTTCCTTACCTCTCCTTTCCATCCCCCAACACTCCCCTGATCAGGCCCCCTCTTCTAGTCCTAACCATTCCTCGCTCCCTCTTTCCTCCCCCAACCCCAATTATTCCCCTCCTTTACCTTCTCTATCTGTGCACCTTACCACTGACCCCTTCCTTGCAGAACCTGACCTGGACCCATCCCACTCCCCAACACAACCTACCCCTATTGCCCTCACCCTTACTAGCTGCTCCCCAGCACAAGGGATCGGCCCCATTCCTCAGCACTCCACCTCCCCGCTCAAACTTCTTCCGTTTGTCAGCACCTTCTCTCACAGATTCACAACCCTTCACAAAACTATTAAGTCCCACTTCCAGGACCTGAGACTCCAATATCCACCAGTCCATAATTATAGATTCATCACAGCCTATAGGAAAAACTCAAATCTCCAAAACATTCTGGTTCACTCAGCTTTCACTGAAAATAGAAAAACGGCCCCCACACAATATGAGCACTTATACATTTCTCGTAAATTTATTTCCAACCCCCATAGTGGCAAAAGTCTACCCGTATCTCTCGCCCATTCCTTGCAATCTAGAAATACAGTCTATGCCATCATCTGCACAGTCTGCAATAAACTTTACATAGGGGAAACCCGACATTCCATCCTCACCCGTCTCAAACAGCACCTGTACAACATTGGGGAAGGTAGACTATCCACCCCCTTAGTCAATCATTTTCAGCTACACCCAGTTCACAATCTCAGAATCTCCGGCTTGGAATCTAATGACAGATGGTCTACATACCAACGGAAAAGAGCAGAAAAACACTGGATCCACACACTAGCAACACTCACCCCACATGGACTGAACCTAGCATCATAACATCTTCTGATATCTCCATTACTTCAACAGTGCCTTCCTTTGGTCATTCCTTTTTTCTCCTCTCAGCATTTCTTTCTCCTCCACTTTGCCCCTCCCCTCAGGGGTGGACGTCTCCCGCTGCGCCGGGGGACCAAAACATCCCCTCTGGTGCACCTGGGAGAGGTCCACCCCACATTCTCCCTTCCCCCACCCTTTTTTTTTTTTTTTTTTTTTTTTTTTTTTTTTTTTTTTTTTCTTCTCTTTCAGTACAGCTCTCTGGGGCAGGTGTCCTCCACTGTGCCAGGGGATTGAACCAGGTCCCTCTGGCTCACCTGGCGGGCACCTGCCCCATTTGGCCAACAACATTGCTCCCTTACCACAATCACTCACATTACAATTCCTCTCCCCTTCTTTACAGATAAAACATTGTTTATTTCTTTTGATGCAGTGCCCCCCCTTTTCTTTCGGTGCGGCTCTCTGGGGCGGACTTCCGCCACGGTGCCGGGGGATCGAACCAGGTCCCTCTGGTTCTCTTGGCGGGCGCCCGCCCCATTCTGCCACCAACATGGTCAACAGCTCCACCTATTAAATATCAACCACTACACAACTACTACAACCCTTGCAATAATTTCCAAGTCAGTAGGCCAGTGCCATAAACCATAAACATGGTAACCCTGAACCCCAACCCCAACCCCAACCCTAACCTAGCCCGTGCCACTGACTTGGACCTGGTTCATACCACTATTTATCATCTTTTCCATAAATAGAAACCTCAACTCCTGTATATTCTACCTGAAAGTTCTGGATCCATGCCTCTCAGTTTAATAACCTTGACTTGGGGAAATTGCACCAGTGATGAATGTCTTTCCCACTGTGCCATCAGCTTCCTTTCCCCCCCCCTCCCTCCCACCCAAACTTTTTTTTTTTTTTTTTTTTTTTTTTTTTTTTTTTTTTTTTTTTTTTTTTTTTTTTTTGTCGTCACCTATAACCTCCACCATTCTGGATTTTTCCAAAATTGTTCTTCCTCACTTCCCCCCCCCCTTTTTTTTCCCTTTTTTTTGAGGGGGAGGGCATCCCATGCCAGGCATGGGGATCGATCCAGTCCTGCCCGCTTGGCAGGCGGATGTCTTCCCCATCTTACCACGTGCATTGCTGATTGAGTATACATCTCCAAATTACCATTTTCCGTTCCAATTCCCCCCCCTTTTTTCCCAAAACCCCCCCTCCCCCCCCTTTTTTCCTTTTTAACCAATCCCTCCCCACCATTTTCCCTCCAAAATTCAAACTGGTTCAATTATCCTATGGCCTTCTTGCCTGAACCACGGCTCCGCCCGGGAATTCTTCCTCCTCCAATCATCATAGTTCGGGGATGGGTATCACTATGATTTCCCATCCCTGGGCTATATATATCAGTTACTGAGGCCAGCATTCCCTTTAATACCTCTGATGAAGCAGCATCTCTGCGAAACGTCAGGTTTCACACTGCTCAACTGACCCTCACCCTTGGTTTTTTATAGCCTTTTAGTGTGTTTCACCACACACTATTTTAAATTGTTTTAATACTTTGTTTTTACCAGTTTTTTACCTTTTTTAATTAATAAAGATAGTTTTTAATTGCTAGTGGGGGTTTCGGCCTCCTTGGGCCCCCGGGCTCCTCCCTGTGGGATCTACATCTGCCTCACTAATCCTCTTTTGAGTATCAGTCTGCTGCAATAGCCTACAACCATCAGCCATCAACTCCATCTACGACCTGGAATGTTGACCCGACCAAAAGAGGACAACGCACCGACTCCGTGCTAAGGTAGGCCACCCCCTAGCAACTAACATGTTTTTTTCCAGGACCAGGGCAGGCCAGGTGAGCAGTGGGGGGACCAATGCTCGGCCTCAGACACACTCACCACCAACACGACGCGAACCACTGTTACCACCACCACCGCTCATGTCACTACACCCAAACCCCCACTCACACTCTAGTACAGTGAATAGATACCATCAGAAAAATACTTACCATCACCAACATTCCTCGTCACACCATCTTAGACATACCATACACACACCCTATCAAACACTTGACCCAGCCACACGAAACATCACCAAACAATACTTCAAACTCATCCAGGCAGTTCACCACAAAGAAATCATAGACACTTCCATTACATCCCAAACATTCCCTGTAGGAATGATGCGTCAGGTCCATAAACTCACGGACTTCATTAAACCATCTACGCCCTGCGAAGCCACTCAAGCTAAGGTAAAACAAAACACAACAGTATGGATGCGTAACAATATGACTATATTACATGAACATTATACTTCTGTCATCTCATCCCTGATAGACACACCACGGAACCCACTAGCCCTCCAGATAGCCATCAGCTGGGCTAGGAAACGATACTACACTCGCCTTACATCTGCAACCATAAAAACAGTAGAAGACATTCTCAACATTCACCCTGCGGACACACAACCTGTAATCAACACTGCGCACACATTACCGGATCCACCTCATAACCCAGCAGTTTCTAGGATTATATCCAACCCACCACCTCCTCTCCGCACAGGCACCCGCTCAGACAGACCCCTCACCCCCATTTTGGAAGAGGAGGAAGAATTCCCGGCACTCCCACGAGCAAAAATTCCCCATAAACTGTCCCTATATCTTGGCCCCAAACCAACCCTCACAGAGGATTTCACCCGCCATTTTAGACAAACAGAACTGGATCAGAACCCATTATCTCGACCCACAGCCCTGACAGATCTCCCCAGATGCTCCTCCCATCACCTCTCACCCATAGCGAAGTTAAAGCCACCTCAGGACCATACTGATACAGTTAAGGCCCCACGGCAGACCCCATCACATCAATTACCCATATATAGGGAGACCTCTCAAAGCCTCCCTCACCAGACCATCAACCCTACCAGACCCAGAATTACAGCAACATCTTCCCCAGTTCCTTCCATGCCACAGGCTTCTACACCCCTACCCCAGAGACCTAGGCGCCTCACATTCTCTTTACATACACAGAAACCGCCTGAGTCTACCTATTTGGATCCAGAACTTTCTCCCATCTCCCCCGCAACCAACCACATTACAGTACTTACACCTTCTTCATCTGTAAACTGCTCTTTTCCGCCATCTTCTGTTCCACAGCCCAATAACCAGGAACCACAGCTAGACTCCAACCATTCCTTTATCACAGAGCCAACTAGGGCCCGGACGGTTGCAGCCCAGGTCCATGAAAGGTCCACAAAACAGGTTAAATTCATACAGAATCAAATCTTGGACACCATTTCATTGTCAAAATCCAACCCTTCTGTAATATCTAATGTTTCCACAACAGCTAATGATCTCATCTCCTTTGATTCACCCCCAACAGAGGTGGCGGAGGGCCGGATGACTGTGCATGGGCAAACAGATTCCCGGGGCTACAACAACCGCAGGGGAGGGGAAACACATATGATGATTGGGCCCATGAAGGTCAGAATGACCACCCATGCCCACTCTGAACCCTCCCCTGCGACTAGCCCTGGTCCTGTCCCAGTGCCCAGTCGGACTGCCCCTGCCTCCTCTGGCCCCTCCCACACTGATCAACCCGTGCCGGACCTGGCCGGCAACCGCCCGGGCCCCCCCATTTTACAGTCCACACTACTTTCCTCCCCTCCAAAATTCAAAACAACAACACACTTGGCCAGACCCCACAGGAAGCTACAGGACTGGTCCTTCAGGGTGAGGAGGCCTGTAGTCTTCCTGGGGGACTCCAATATTAAACGGATTCCATATTACACCAACCCCAACCTTCAACTGGACAGTTATCCCGGAGCAAACCTCTATCATTTCGTAAAGATATGTGAAAAGACAGTACCCAATCCAGCCACCAAAATTGTAATATTTTCCATAGGAATTAACAACAAGGATCAGGACCCTAAACAAACATCTATAAAACAGCTTAAAGCTCTCTACAAACAGGCACAGTCTACCTTCCCCAATGCAGATATCTACTTCCCAATACTTAACTTTTCACCTCACCTTACAGACAGACAACAGGAAAACCTCAAGCTAATCAACAATACCATTGCAACCCACTTTCCGTTCTTGGCTGAAATTCCCCACGATACATTCCAGACTGCCGACGACAATATCCACTGGACTACCGCAACTGCCCAAGCCATCTTCCAGCACTGGTGCAAACAGCTAAATTTATAGATACTTCCCAAACCAATCCGGTCACTATTCATGCTCACACTTCACAGTCTGATATACGGCATTTCTTTCCACCCCAAAAACCCACCCACCAGGGCACCGTCGTTACCCCCCATCCAACAACTCCAGTCTCAACCAATACAGTCTCAAACAGGACCCCACCCCTTGCACCCCTCAATTTAGGATGGGATTCCACTTCAACAGTCTTGAATTTGTCAAAATTATTCACCCCTTCATCCACTCAGGTCTCCGTCCTGGAAAGGGGACTTTCTTTTATTCCCAAACCTAAGCACGCAGACTGGGAGGAACTTCAGAGGGACCTCCATAAATATCACAGGCGCTTGAAAATCATTGATCACTTCCACAAATCAGCTAATAGCAATAAAACTCTGTTCACATCACCATCCACCTGGGAACCAGCCTTATCCCAGGTCAACAAAGCCATCCAAACTCTCATTCTATCTGACAGGCAGTCATTTCATTCGTACCACCCCCAAAGGGACATCCCGGATAATTTGACACCCCATGAGCGGAGAGCTCTGAAAGAGCTTTCCCATAACCCCAACATAATCATAAAACCGGCAGATAAAGGTTCTAAAATTGTTATTTTAGATAGACAACAATACCTTTTCGAAGCCAATAGACAACTCACGGATTCAAAATACTATAAACCCATCACAGAAACCGTACAATTACACGCCCAGTCACAAATCAGAAGCATCATTCATTCTCTCTATCAGCGCAAACTCATCACAGCCAAACAGAGGGATTATCTATTTGGACCGGATCAACCACGCCCCCGACAGTTTTACCTTCTACCAAAAATCCATAAAGACCCCTCCACTTGGACCATTCCCTCTGAGGTTCCTCCCGGCCGTCCCATTGTCTCGGACTGTGGTAGCTCCACTTACAACATCTCTCAGTACATAGACCACTTTTTAGGCCCCCTCTCCACAAAACATCCCAGTTATATAAAGGACACCTATCATTTTCTCAACATAATCAGACCCATGGCGGTCCCAAATAAGGCCTTCTTGTTTACCCTGGATATTGATAGCCTTTACACAAACATAAATACTCAACACGGCCTACAAACCATTCATTCTATTTTCCACAGATACCCAGACCACAATAGACCAGACAGACATATTTTGGACCTCCTCAAAATTTGTCTTACCAACAACGACTTCACGTTCAATAATAAACTATACTTACAGATTCATGGGACCGCCATGGGCCAAAGATTTGCACCTTCATATGCAAACATCTACATGAGTGAGTGGGAGCGAGGAGCACTCGCCAAGTGTCCCCATAAACCTCTGCTCTTCCTTAGATTTCTAGATGATATCATAGGTATATGGCATCATGACATTTCTCTCTTCCAACAGTTTTTGGACATCCTCAATAACCATCATCCATCCATCAAACTCAAATCCACCATTGATCCCCACCAAGTTAATTTTCTTGACACTACAGTATATTTCGAACCCTCCAATAATTCATACAATCGCCTATTTACAAAAGTTTTCTTCAAGGCTACGGACACACATGCACTTCTCCATAAATCCAGTTATCATCCCAAACACACCTTCCGGGGTATCATCAAATCTCAGATCATCCGTTTTCACCGCATCTGTTCCAAACCCTCGGATTTCTCACACGCCACTCAAACTCTCTTCAAAGCCCTCAGACACAGAGGCTATTCCAAACGGTTTCTGCGAAAAATAAAAAACGCCACTTTGGCAGCACTCGCTCCCACTCACTCTCCCAACTCTTCACAACACTCATACCCCCCCAGGGGGAGGCAACCACTACCTAACGATTCCACACCCTTTTCCACTAACCCCAACCATTTCCCATCCCTTTTCTCCGTCCCTAACCCCAAGCCCCTCCCTCTCTTTTCCACTCCCACACACTCTGCTGACCCATCGTCCCTCTTCTCCAACCCCAACCCCAACCTCCCGCCTTCCTCCCTTTTTTTCTCTCCGCCTCCTTCTATTTTGTCCCAATTAATAATAATGTCAGCTGCAGGTCTTTCCTTTTTGGGGGGGGTGTCCTCTACCACGCCGGGGAATTGAACCATTCCTTCTGGCTTGGTTGACGGACACCCACCCCACTTTCCCACTTACGCCATTGACATAGCTCCGCTCACACCCCCATTCACCGTCCACACCACCATTTATGACAGATTTTTTTTTTTTTTTTTTTTTTTTTTTTTTTTTTTTTTTTTTTTTTTTTTCTCTCTCTTCTTTCAAAATTCTTGTTCTTTTGCCTCCTGCAGTCCCATTCTGGCACTTGGGGCGGGCATCCTCTGCTGAGTCGGGGAGTTGAACTCTGTCCGGCCGTGTGCAGGGGTGGATGCCTGCCCCACTTGGCCACCAACACAGTTGCCCTACAAATCCATAGTTATGGGCATATCGTACCTCTTTCTTTTTATTTTATTGATCACTTTTTTTTTTTTTTTTTTTTTTTTTTTAAATATTAAAACAAAAAATTGGAATTCGTCAAGGCTCACAAAACAGTATTTCTTGGCCCTATCGGTTTTATGTCAACTTTCTGGGGTGGGCGTCCCATGCCATACCGGGGAATTGAACCATTCCAGCCGGTGTGGATGACGGACGTCCACCCCACTTCACCGCCTCATAGTCACCGTCTTCTCTTCAGTTTCCAATTTCCATTCCAGGATTGAGCACAACTTCATAATCTTTACATATCTTACAATAATCCTCAAGTCAGTCGGCCAGTGCCCAAAACCCTAACAGGGGCAACCCCAAACCCCAACCCAAACCCCAACCCTAACCCCTAACCCTAACCCTAACCCCTAACCCTAACCCTAACCCCTAACCCCTAACCCCTAACCCTAACCCTAACCCTAACCCCTAACCCTAACCCTAACCCTAACCCTAACCCTAACCCTAACCCTAACCCCTAACCCTAACCCTAACCCCTAACCCTAACCCTAACCCTAACCCCTAACCCTAACCCTAACCCTAACCCTAACCCTAACCCCTAACCCTAACCCTAACCCTAACCCCTAACCCTAACCCTAACCCTAACCCCTAACCCCTAACCCTAACCCCTAACCCTAACCCTAACCCTCAGACACAGAGGCTATTCCAAACGTTTTCTACGAAAAATAAAAAACGCCACTTTGGCAGCACTCGCTCCCACTCACTCTCCCAACTCTTCACAACACTCATACCCCCCCAGGGGGAGGCAACCACTACCTAACGATTCCACACCCTTTTCCACTAACCCCAACCATTTCCCATCCCTTTTCTCCGTCCCTAACCCCAAGCCCCTCCCTCTCTTTTCCACTCCCACACACTCTGCTGACCCATCGTCCCTCTTCTCCAACCCCAACCCCAACCTCCCGCCTTCCTTCCCTTTCTCTTCCACCCCCACACACTCTCTTGACCTACCGCCCCCCTTCTCTAACCCTAACCCTAACCCACCCCTTCCATCCATCCCTAACCCCAACCTCCTGCCTTCCTTCCCTTTCTCTTCCACCCCCACACACTCTCTTGACCTACCGCCCCCCTTCTCTAACCCTAACCCTAACCCACCCCTTCCATCCATCCCCAACCCCAACCTCCCGCCTTCCTTCCCTTTCTTTTCCACCCCCACACACTCTCTTGACCTACCGCCCCCCTTCTCTAACCCTAACCCTAACCCACCCCTTCCATCCATCCCTAACCCCAACCTCCCACCTTCCTTCCCTTTCTCCTCCACCCCCACACACTCTCTTGACCTACCACCCCCCTTCTCTAACCCTAACCATTCCCCACCCCTTCAATCCATCCCTGACCCCAACCCCCTCCCTTTCCTCCCTCTCCTTTCCATCCCCACACACTCCCCTGACCTACCTTCCCCCTTTTCTAACCCTAACCACTCCCCACCCCCTTCTTGCTCCCCTAACCCCCTCCCGTCCCTACCTCTCCTTTCCATGCCCCAACACTCCCCTGACCTGCCTCCCTCTTCAAACCTTAACCATCCCCCACCCCCTTCTTCCTCCCCTAACCCTAACCCTTCCCTACCTTTTCTTTCCATCCCCCAACACTCCCCTGACCTGCCCCCCTCTTCTAACCCTAACCACCCCCCACCCCTTTCTTCCTCTCCTAACCCCGTGCCTTCCTTACCTCTCCTTTCCATCCCCCAACACTCCCCTGATCAGGCCCCCTCTTCTAGTCCTAACCATTCCTCGCTCCCTCTTTCCTCCCCCAACCCCAATTATTCCCCTCCTTTACCTTCTCTATCTGTGCACCTTACCACTGACCCCTTCCTTGCAGAACCTGACCTGGACCCATCCCACTCCCCAACACAACCTACCCCTATTGCCCTCACCCTTACTAGCTGCTCCCCAGCACAAGGGATCGGCCCCATTCCTCAGCACTCCACCTCCCCGCTCAAACTTCTTCCGTTTGTCAGCACCTTCTCTCACAGATTCACAACCCTTCACAAAACTATTAAGTCCCACTTCCAGGACCTGAGACTCCAATATCCACCAGTCCATAATTATAGATTCATCACAGCCTATAGGAAAAACTCAAATCTCCAAAACATTCTGGTTCACTCAGCTTTCACTGAAAATAGAAAAACGGCCCCCACACAATATGAGCACTTATACATTTCTCGTAAATTTATTTCCAACCCCCATAGTGGCAAAAGTCTACCCGTATCTCTCGCCCATTCCTTGCAATCTAGAAATACAGTCTATGCCATCATCTGCACAGTCTGCAATAAACTTTACATAGGGGAAACCCGACATTCCATCCTCACCCGTCTCAAACAGCACCTGTACAACATTGGGGAAGGTAGACTATCCACCCCCTTAGTCAATCATTTTCAGCTACACCCAGTTCACAATCTCAGAATCTCCGGCTTGGAATCTAATGACAGATGGTCTACATACCAACGGAAAAGAGCAGAAAAACACTGGATCCACACACTAGCAACACTCACCCCACATGGACTGAACCTAGCATCATAACATCTTCTGATATCTCCATTACTTCAACAGTGCCTTCCTTTGGTCATTCCTTTTTTCTCCTCTCAGCATTTCTTTCTCCTCCACTTTGCCCCTCCCCTCAGGGGTGGACGTCTCCCGCTGCGCCGGGGGACCAAAACATCCCCTCTGGTGCACCTGGGAGAGGTCCACCCCACATTCTCCCTTCCCCCACCCTTTTTTTTTTTTTTTTTTTTTTTTTTTTTTTTTTTTTTTTTTTCTTCTCTTTCAGTACAGCTCTCTGGGGCAGGTGTCCTCCACTGTGCCAGGGGATTGAACCAGGTCCCTCTGGCTCACCTGGCGGGCACCTGCCCCATTTGGCCAACAACATTGCTCCCTTACCACAATCACTCACATTACAATTCCTCTCCCCTTCTTTACAGATAAAACATTGTTTATTTCTTTTGATGCAGTGCCCCCCCTTTTCTTTCGGTGCGGCTCTCTGGGGCGGACTTCCGCCACGGTGCCGGGGGATCGAACCAGGTCCCTCTGGTTCTCTTGGCGGGCGCCCGCCCCATTCTGCCACCAACATGGTCAACAGCTCCACCTATTAAATATCAACCACTACACAACTACTACAACCCTTGCAATAATTTCCAAGTCAGTAGGCCAGTGCCATAAACCATAAACATGGTAACCCTGAACCCCAACCCCAACCCCAACCCTAACCTAGCCCGTGCCACTGACTTGGACCTGGTTCATACCACTATTTATCATCTTTTCCATAAATAGAAACCTCAACTCCTGTATATTCTACCTGAAAGTTCTGGATCCATGCCTCTCAGTTTAATAACCTTGACTTGGGGAAATTGCACCAGTGATGAATGTCTTTCCCACTGTGCCATCAGCTTCCTTTCCCCCCCCCTCCCTCCCACCCAAACTTTTTTTTTTTTTTTTTTTTTTTTTTTTTTTTTTTTTTTTTTTTTTTTGTCGTCACCTATAACCTCCACCATTCTGGATTTTTCCAAAATTGTTCTTCCTCACTTCCCCCCCCCCTTTTTTTTCCCTTTTTTTTGAGGGGGAGGGCATCCCATGCCAGGCATGGGGATCGATCCAGTCCTGCCCGCTTGGCAGGCGGATGTCTTCCCCATCTTACCACGTGCATTGCTGATTGAGTATACATCTCCAAATTACCATTTTCCGTTCCAATTCCCCCCCCTTTTTTCCCAAAACCCCCCCTCCCCCCCCTTTTTTCCTTTTTAACCAATCCCTCCCCACCATTTTCCCTCCAAAATTCAAACTGGTTCAATTATCCTATGGCCTTCTTGCCTGAACCACGGCTCCGCCCGGGAATTCTTCCTCCTCCAATCATCATAGTTCGGGGATGGGTATCACTATGATTTCCCATCCCTGGGCTATATATATCAGTTACTGAGGCCAGCATTCCCTTTAATACCTCTGATGAAGCAGCATCTCTGCGAAACGTCAGGTTTCACACTGCTCAACTGACCCTCACCCTTGGTTTTTTATAGCCTTTTAGTGTGTTTCACCACACACTATTTTAAATTGTTTTAATACTTTGTTTTTACCAGTTTTTTACCTTTTTTAATTAATAAAGATAGTTTTTAATTGCTAGTGGGGGTTTCGGCCTCCTTGGGCCCCCGGGCTCCTCCCTGTGGGATCTACATCTGCCTCACTAATCCTCTTTTGAGTATCAGTCTGCTGCAATAGCCTACAACCATCAGCCATCAACTCCATCTACGACCTGGAATGTTGACCCGACCAAAAGAGGACAACGCACCGACTCCGTGCTAAGGTAGGCCACCCCCTAGCAACTAACATGTTTTTTTCCAGGACCAGGGCAGGCCAGGTGAGCAGTGGGGGGACCAATGCTCGGCCTCAGACACACTCACCACCAACACGACGCGAACCACTGTTACCACCACCACCGCTCATGTCACTACACCCAAACCCCCACTCACACTCTAGTACAGTGAATAGATACCATCAGAAAAATACTTACCATCACCAACATTCCTCGTCACACCATCTTAGACATACCATACACACACCCTATCAAACACTTGACCCAGCCACACGAAACATCACCAAACAATACTTCAAACTCATCCAGGCAGTTCACCACAAAGAAATCATAGACACTTCCATTACATCCCAAACATTCCCTGTAGGAATGATGCGTCAGGTCCATAAACTCACGGACTTCATTAAACCATCTACGCCCTGCGAAGCCACTCAAGCTAAGGTAAAACAAAACACAACAGTATGGATGCGTAACAATATGACTATATTACATGAACATTATACTTCTGTCATCTCATCCCTGATAGACACACCACGGAACCCACTAGCCCTCCAGATAGCCATCAGCTGGGCTAGGAAACGATACTACACTCGCCTTACATCTGCAACCATAAAAACAGTAGAAGACATTCTCAACATTCACCCTGCGGACACACAACCTGTAATCAACACTGCGCACACATTACCGGATCCACCTCATAACCCAGCAGTTTCTAGGATTATATCCAACCCACCACCTCCTCTCCGCACAGGCACCCGCTCAGACAGACCCCTCACCCCCATTTTGGAAGAGGAGGAAGAATTCCCGGCACTCCCACGAGCAAAAATTCCCCATAAACTGTCCCTATATCTTGGCCCCAAACCAACCCTCACAGAGGATTTCACCCGCCATTTTAGACAAACAGAACTGGATCAGAACCCATTATCTCGACCCACAGCCCTGACAGATCTCCCCAGATGCTCCTCCCATCACCTCTCACCCATAGCGAAGTTAAAGCCACCTCAGGACCATACTGATACAGTTAAGGCCCCACGGCAGACCCCATCACATCAATTACCCATATATAGGGAGACCTCTCAAAGCCTCCCTCACCAGACCATCAACCCTACCAGACCCAGAATTACAGCAACATCTTCCCCAGTTCCTTCCATGCCACAGGCTTCTACACCCCTACCCCAGAGACCTAGGCGCCTCACATTCTCTTTACATACACAGAAACCGCCTGAGTCTACCTATTTGGATCCAGAACTTTCTCCCATCTCCCCCGCAACCAACCACATTACAGTACTTACACCTTCTTCATCTGTAAACTGCTCTTTTCCGCCATCTTCTGTTCCACAGCCCAATAACCAGGAACCACAGCTAGACTCCAACCATTCCTTTATCACAGAGCCAACTAGGGCCCGGACGGTTGCAGCCCAGGTCCATGAAAGGTCCACAAAACAGGTTAAATTCATACAGAATCAAATCTTGGACACCATTTCATTGTCAAAATCCAACCCTTCTGTAATATCTAATGTTTCCACAACAGCTAATGATCTCATCTCCTTTGATTCACCCCCAACAGAGGTGGCGGAGGGCCGGATGACTGTGCATGGGCAAACAGATTCCCGGGGCTACAACAACCGCAGGGGAGGGGAAACACATATGATGATTGGGCCCATGAAGGTCAGAATGACCACCCATGCCCACTCTGAACCCTCCCCTGCGACTAGCCCTGGTCCTGTCCCAGTGCCCAGTCGGACTGCCCCTGCCTCCTCTGGCCCCTCCCACACTGATCAACCCGTGCCGGACCTGGCCGGCAACCGCCCGGGCCCCCCCATTTTACAGTCCACACTACTTTCCTCCCCTCCAAAATTCAAAACAACAACACACTTGGCCAGACCCCACAGGAAGCTACAGGACTGGTCCTTCAGGGTGAGGAGGCCTGTAGTCTTCCTGGGGGACTCCAATATTAAACGGATTCCATATTACACCAACCCCAACCTTCAACTGGACAGTTATCCCGGAGCAAACCTCTATCATTTCGTAAAGATATGTGAAAAGACAGTACCCAATCCAGCCACCAAAATTGTAATATTTTCCATAGGAATTAACAACAAGGATCAGGACCCTAAACAAACATCTATAAAACAGCTTAAAGCTCTCTACAAACAGGCACAGTCTACCTTCCCCAATGCAGATATCTACTTCCCAATACTTAACTTTTCACCTCACCTTACAGACAGACAACAGGAAAACCTCAAGCTAATCAACAATACCATTGCAACCCACTTTCCGTTCTTGGCTGAAATTCCCCACGATACATTCCAGACTGCCGACGACAATATCCACTGGACTACCGCAACTGCCCAAGCCATCTTCCAGCAC
Source organism: Telmatherina bonti (assembly GCF_933228915.1). Classification (NCBI taxonomy): domain Eukaryota; kingdom Metazoa; phylum Chordata; class Actinopteri; order Atheriniformes; family Telmatherinidae; genus Telmatherina; species Telmatherina bonti. The sequence continues at coordinate 149,739 of NC_136626.1, read as the reverse complement.
TGGTGCAAACAGCTAAATTTATAGATACTTCCCAAACCAATCCGGTCACTATTCATGCTCACACTTCACAGTCTGATATACGGCATTTCTTTCCACCCCAAAAACCCACCCACCAGGGCACCGTCGTTACCCCCCATCCAACAACTCCAGTCTCAACCAATACAGTCTCAAACAGGACCCCACCCCTTGCACCCCTCAATTTAGGATGGGATTCCACTTCAACAGTCTTGAATTTGTCAAAATTATTCACCCCTTCATCCACTCAGGTCTCCGTCCTGGAAAGGGGACTTTCTTTTATTCCCAAACCTAAGCACGCAGACTGGGAGGAACTTCAGAGGGACCTCCATAAATATCACAGGCGCTTGAAAATCATTGATCACTTCCACAAATCAGCTAATAGCAATAAAACTCTGTTCACATCACCATCCACCTGGGAACCAGCCTTATCCCAGGTCAACAAAGCCATCCAAACTCTCATTCTATCTGACAGGCAGTCATTTCATTCGTACCACCCCCAAAGGGACATCCCGGATAATTTGACACCCCATGAGCGGAGAGCTCTGAAAGAGCTTTCCCATAACCCCAACATAATCATAAAACCGGCAGATAAAGGTTCTAAAATTGTTATTTTAGATAGACAACAATACCTTTTCGAAGCCAATAGACAACTCACGGATTCAAAATACTATAAACCCATCACAGAAACCGTACAATTACACGCCCAGTCACAAATCAGAAGCATCATTCATTCTCTCTATCAGCGCAAACTCATCACAGCCAAACAGAGGGATTATCTATTTGGACCGGATCAACCACGCCCCCGACAGTTTTACCTTCTACCAAAAATCCATAAAGACCCCTCCACTTGGACCATTCCCTCTGAGGTTCCTCCCGGCCGTCCCATTGTCTCGGACTGTGGTAGCTCCACTTACAACATCTCTCAGTACATAGACCACTTTTTAGGCCCCCTCTCCACAAAACATCCCAGTTATATAAAGGACACCTATCATTTTCTCAACATAATCAGACCCATGGCGGTCCCAAATAAGGCCTTCTTGTTTACCCTGGATATTGATAGCCTTTACACAAACATAAATACTCAACACGGCCTACAAACCATTCATTCTATTTTCCACAGATACCCAGACCACAATAGACCAGACAGACATATTTTGGACCTCCTCAAAATTTGTCTTACCAACAACGACTTCACGTTCAATAATAAACTATACTTACAGATTCATGGGACCGCCATGGGCCAAAGATTTGCACCTTCATATGCAAACATCTACATGAGTGAGTGGGAGCGAGGAGCACTCGCCAAGTGTCCCCATAAACCTCTGCTCTTCCTTAGATTTCTAGATGATATCATAGGTATATGGCATCATGACATTTCTCTCTTCCAACAGTTTTTGGACATCCTCAATAACCATCATCCATCCATCAAACTCAAATCCACCATTGATCCCCACCAAGTTAATTTTCTTGACACTACAGTATATTTCGAACCCTCCAATAATTCATACAATCGCCTATTTACAAAAGTTTTCTTCAAGGCTACGGACACACATGCACTTCTCCATAAATCCAGTTATCATCCCAAACACACCTTCCGGGGTATCATCAAATCTCAGATCATCCGTTTTCACCGCATCTGTTCCAAACCCTCGGATTTCTCACACGCCACTCAAACTCTCTTCAAAGCCCTCAGACACAGAGGCTATTCCAAACGGTTTCTGCGAAAAATAAAAAACGCCACTTTGGCAGCACTCGCTCCCACTCACTCTCCCAACTCTTCACAACACTCATACCCCCCCAGGGGGAGGCAACCACTACCTAACGATTCCACACCCTTTTCCACTAACCCCAACCATTTCCCATCCCTTTTCTCCGTCCCTAACCCCAAGCCCCTCCCTCTCTTTTCCACTCCCACACACTCTGCTGACCCATCGTCCCTCTTCTCCAACCCCAACCCCAACCTCCCGCCTTCCTTCCCTTTCTCTTCCACCCCCACACACTCTCTTGACCTACCGCCCCCCTTCTCTAACCCTAACCCTAACCCACCCCTTCCATCCATCCCTAACCCCAACCTCCTGCCTTCCTTCCCTTTCTCTTCCACCCCCACACACTCTCTTGACCTACCGCCCCCCTTCTCTAACCCTAACCCTAACCCACCCCTTCCATCCATCCCCAACCCCAACCTCCCGCCTTCCTTCCCTTTCTTTTCCACCCCCACACACTCTCTTGACCTACCGCCCCCCTTCTCTAACCCTAACCCTAACCCACCCCTTCCATCCATCCCTAACCCCAACCTCCCACCTTCCTTCCCTTTCTCCTCCACCCCCACACACTCTCTTGACCTACCGCCCCCCTTCTCTAACCCTAACCATTCCCCACCCCTTCAATCCATCCCTGACCCCAAGGTCATCCGTAAGGTTATCCAGAATTCATATAGCAGAAAGAGTTACCCTATTTTTGGTTCATTATCCATTTCCACAACCAATGTGGTTTATGCAATAACCTGTTCCCTTTGCAATAAACTCTACATAGGTGAAACACAGCACTCTGTACACACCGGTTTATCACAACATCTATACAACATTGGGAAGGGTCGACTTACCACTTATTTGGTTCAACATTTTCAACTTCATCCACTTACTCACCTTTCAATTTCTGGCATAGACCACAATGATCGGTGGACTTGCGGGCAGGAGGAGAGCAGAGAAAACATGGATCCATAGATTAGGGACCACTGCACCAGGCGGCCTCAATAACCCTTGAAGCTCCATGTACTACAAATTTAGCTGCCGCCTGCCTCTTTATCCCCCCTCAATTTCTTTGCCAAAGAACCCCCCCCATATTAACCTTCCCCCCCGCTCCCCCGGTTTTTTTTGTTTTGTTCTTTTTTAGCACCTTTAGTTTTACTCGGGAGGACAGAACACTATACCTTGTGTTTGTTTTTTTTGCATGTTTCAACTGTGGCACTTAATTTTATCACATTTATGTAGCTTTTTAATATTTAGTACCTATTGACGATTTTATTATTGCTTGCTTTTTTATTCTTGCATAATGGCACTTATTCTTTTATTCCAGGTCCTCTCCTCCCCCAGGCGCTACCTTTCTTTTTTTTTTTTCTTTTCACTACTCTAAAACAGGACTTCTTCCTCTTGCTCCTCCTCCCCTGCTCAGTTACTCTGCTTGGGATTTGAACCAGAGCTCCCCACGTTGTGGGCCCATGACTATCCTCTCTGCCAAATTCCTGATCAGTAGACTTGTGCTTATGCGAGTTTTATCAAAAAAGAACTAACCCCAACCCTAACCCAATCCTAACCTGAGCCCCCCAACCCTTACCTCCCCTCTAACCTTAACCCTTCCCCTCTCCCCTATCCTAACCCTAACCATCTTCCATCCCAGCACGCCTCCCTCAATCCTAACCTGAGCCCCCCAACCCTTACCTTCTTTCTAACCTTAACCCTTCCCCACCACTTTCTCCTAACCCCAACCATCTTCCATCCCAGCCCACCTCTCTCAATTGTAACTTGAACCCCCCTAACCCTTACCTCCCTTCTAACCCTAACCTTTCCCAATTCCTCTATTCTAAGCATAACCATCCTCGACCCTTGGAAAGGCCAGCCACGCTCCCCTTACACGACCTGTTTCAGCGCCCAGACTCCTCCCCTTCATTAGCACCTTTTCTCACAGATTTACCCCTCTTCAAAAGGCAATCAAAAATAATTTCCAGAATCTAAAACTTAAACACCCACCCTTCCATAACCATAGGTTCATCACAGCATACAGAAGGAACCCCAACCTTTACGATATCTTAGTTCATGCGGCCTTCACAGAACATAAACACCCCCACCATCAACTCGATCATTTATTCATCCCAAGGAAATTCATCACCAACTCTCACAGTGGCAAAAGCCTCCCCGTACTAGCTGCCTACTCGCTTTCTTCCAGGAACATAGTCTATGCCATCACCTGCACAGCATGCAATAAACTCTATATTGGCGAAACTCAACATTCCATACTCACCCGTCTCAAACAACACCTGTATAACATTAGGGAAGGTCGACTGTCCACCCCCCTGGTCAATCATTTTCAGCTTCACTCCATAGAACACCTCACAATTTCTGGATTAGAATCAAATGAGAGATGGACCATCAGACAGCGGAAAAGAGCAGAAAGACATTGGATTCATACACTGGTTACACTCACCCCATATGGCCCCTTAATAACCCCACAACCTCTCTTCCCCCTTCGGTTTTTTTCTTCTTCTGCCTTTTTCTCCAAAATACACTCCTTTCTTTTCTCCTCCCTGTGTTAGGAGCTTTGTTCCCCAGCAGACACTGCTGGACCTTTCTGGGGTGGGCATCTTTGGCCATGAGAGGGGGGGGGGGGGGGGGTTGAACCTCTACCCTCCTGCGTGGCCGTCTGATGCCCACCCCATTTTGCCAACAACATGGTTGATTTAGCAGCCTCTATATCGGCCTTTATTTCTCTCCCACTGCCCCCAAATATATATTTATATATACTTTTTTTCCCCTCAAAAAACAAATCCCTTCTTTTTTCTCCCTGTGTCGGGAGCTTTGTTCCCTGGCGGATAGTGCTGGGCCTTTCCAGGGTGGGTAATCTTGGCCGTGACCGGGGCTCGAACCTCGCCCGCCTGCATGGCTGTCTGATGCCCACCCCACCTTGCCAACAACATAGTTGATGGAGCAGCCTATATATCGGCCTTTATGTCCCCCCAAAATCTTTTTTTTTTGTTTTTCTTCCCTCTTCTTTCATTTCCAGAACCTGGCTCTTTACCATCTGTCCATAACTCACAATAACCCCCAAGTCAGTAGGCCAGTGCAAAAAAACCATAAACATGGTAACCCCGAACCCTAACCCTAACCCTGTTGGCCTGTCTAATCCACTTTAATGCTAAAATGTGCAGATTCTGACTGTTAGGTGGCGATTCTGGATGTGTATGTCCAGTAGGTGTATTTGTTTATGTTAATTCCTTTAATTATCTGATGTGGATAGCTTGTTTATTGTTAATATTTACAGAACTGTTACAACACTGAGTGACCATAATAAAGTGCCTGGCCGTTAAGCCTGGTTAAACAAGATACCTGCGCTGTGTAGTTAATCTGTGTCCTGACCGACACCCTCATCTGGTCTTCTGCAAACTGCAATATGAATTGGCGCCCAAGTGCTTTCCATCATAACAATGATCATGTCTGTTAATGTTGGAAATGGCAAGTGTATGTGCAATCACTTACTTAAATGTGTTACATTTTATCTGGATATGTATCAGCTGTTCACCTTTACCAGACTGCTACACTGTCAACACACCACCTTCTGATATTCTCTGAAAACATTCCTTTTCTAACAGCTGAGCAATGTGACGACCAAGATGAAAATGTTGGCTCATGGAGGCTACAATGATTATTAAAAAAAAAAAAAAAAAAGCAGACCATGACGGCCATTAACATAAAGGGGCCATACTCTGTCACAGCTGGGTCTACTGATAACATCAGGAGGAGGGTGCGTGGTCAGCCTGAAGGATCTATCAGGTGGAATAGGCTGGCCCTGTGCTAAACAGCAGACACAACACAGTCTAGGTCACAGGTGTCAAGCTTCAGTCCTCGATTTTGTAAGTTGTGTCCTGCAGGTTTTTGTAGTCTCCAACACACCTGACTGAAATAAAGAGGTTGACAAGAAGCTGTTGGACCAACTGATTTGGATCAGGTGTTTGTAAAGATAAACAACAAAGACCTGCTGGATACCAGCCCTCAAGGACTGGAGTTTAACACGCTGGTGATTCTTTTGGAGGTTTTGGATGACAGCTGGGAAATCTTAAACATATTTGCATTTAGGAAACTAAAAGAAACTGAAATGAACGAATAACTCAATACAGCTTGAAAGGTTGTGCAATAATGGCATTGTTTCAAACAGGACGTAACTACTGAGGCCTGTTTACTCAGTAAATAAAAACTGTTTCCATGAACAGGTTTATTCCAGTCAGGATGGACAATAAAAGAAACCGAGCTGCATGTCAGTCAGCTGCTCATTTGTTTTTAATGGAAAATATCAATCACAACTCAGGTCTAAAATGAGTCTCACCTTGATCTGTGAGGAATCCAGAAGTGTGTGTGTGTGTGTGTGGGGGGGGGTGTCAGATGAATAGGATGTAAATAAATTCAGGAGGGTCGACACAGTGTCTTTGGACCAACAGCTATCAATGGACCTGTCAATCACCCTGCCAGGGGAAATGACAGCTGGGAGCAAACAAAGAACTGCATGCTGGGAACAAAATAACTTGCACTAAAGTCACAAAATGAACCACTATTTAACTACAATGTGACGGTCCATCCTCCCTTCACTGGCTCTTCACTTGTGTCCCTTGCTGGTTTTGAAGGACACCTGCAGGACTTTGTCTCCTAGACGGTACCCGTTCAGGCTGTGGATCGCCATGGCAGCTTCTTCGTAGTTTGACATGGTGACGAAGCCGAAGCCTTTGCACTTGCTGGTGCTGAAGTCTCGGATAACTTTCACGTTGACAACGGCACCGAACGGCCCAAACATCTGCCAGAGCATGGCCTCATCTGCATCCTGCCCCAGGTTGTAGATGAAGATGCACCAACCAGAGGATGCGCTACCGGAGGCTCCGCCCCCTCCTCCCATGTGGTCGACGCTCATTGGAGAAAATCTAAAAAACAAAAAGAATCATATAACTGAAGCCGGTTGTTTTATTCCTAAAATATAAACTTAATTAAATCCTGATCTCGCCTATGAATCCAACTGGCTGCTCTACATCATTCAACCAATCAGAGAAGTATCTGAAAGTGATAAGCGGGGGACTTAGCATTTCTTTAAATATCGTTTCCATTTTTCTGACAGTATATATTACATATTATGGCATTCAGTTATACAAAACATTTAAATCACACCAGAGACCTGAGTTAACTCCAGATTAATCAGATTTATTATTCGTTTCCAAATATTGCATTACAGGTGATTCAGTGGTTTTTTATACGTGCCATTGGATGAGGACCCTGTACCAGCAGGTGGTATACAAGTCATGACATGCTACAGTAAAAACTCAGTCACACTCCCTGTTCACTGCTTGAGGGAAAGCAGAAAGAGGCTGAAACAAAGTGAAATCAGCGGCGTCAGCAGCTCAGGCTAGCTGAAGCGTCAGGCAGTCACATCAGACAAAACCACAACAGGTCAAGTCCTGCGAGTCCACAGAACACACACACACGACACAACTTGTACACAATGTGCTTCAAACCCATCCTTGTCAGATACGTTTCACACCGAGACGTGTCTCCCAGAGACGACGCAATCCATAAACCCTGTCCTGTCCAATGTCCTGCACGCCGTCCACATCCTCTTACCTTCCGTCTCTGGAACTGCAGTAAATAAAACAGAGTTCATGATAGGTCAGGTCCTGGTCCTGACTGAGACCTGGATCCGTCCAGAAGACACAGCTACTCCTACTGTCCTCTCTGTCGATGCAGGATTCACCCAGACACCTCGCTCTGCTGGACGAGGACGTGGAACGGGCGTCTCGGTTCCTAAAACATGAAGCTTTACCTCTTCGTCCCATGGTGACCTGCTCATCACGCAGTAAAGGTCTCTGCAGCATCACTGCAGACATTCTGGACATCTAGCGCCTCCAGGAGGCAGCTGGACATGTTACTGACATACCTGATGATGGACATCACTGGTTGTCATGGAGACATAAACATCAGCTAAACAGGAAATGACTTTCTGGATCTCAACTCTTTCAGTCTCACACTGGTCCAGACTCATCCAACACACTAAGCTGGCAGCACTATGGATCTGGTCCTGACCAGGAACTGGTCCACAGCTGATCTGCCAGTCCCCCCCCCTGCATCTCTCAGACCACCTCCTGGTCACATTCTCAGCCCTCCTTCCTCATGACACTCAGGAGGCTCCAAAGCTGGTTTCCTAGCACAGAAAGCTGGGATCTCTAAGCCTTTAACTGTCTGCTCAGCCTCCCGCCACGCTGACTGCAGACATGTTGGCTTCCTGTTTTACTGAAAAGGTTGCTACCATCAGGAATCACTTCTCTGAGCCCGATTGCCCCTATATGTAACAGTACAACTTATGCCAAGTCGGGCAAACGGTCCAAAAACATCACAAAGACTGCGACTTCTTGTGTGGCTGAGGACATCAATACAGTCTGCAACATCGTCATGGAGATGTTCTAGAAAAATATCATAGTATGTTTTGACAATGTTGCCCACCCCTACTGATGACCTGCTTCAGTGATGAGCGAGTCAAACAGACCTGAATCTTTGTGCCTGGTGATGAACTGGACCTCCGAAGCGTCGCGATTGGCCATGGTACATCTGTGACATCATCTGGGAGTTCCTTGCTTGATTGGGGTTGGCAGCAAACTTGACTGTGATTGGTTCAGAGCTACCAGCAGGCGTGTGTCCATTCAGATGTTTGACTGCATCCTCAGCCTCAGACCTCTTATCAAAGCGGATAAAGGCCACGCCCCGAGACACACCTAAACAGCCAATGAGATGGTAGATGATCATTAAAGGGCTCTATTATGCTATTTAGAGTTTTTTACAGTGTTTTTGTGATGAATACTCAGGCAAGTATGCAACGTCTCGATCACATAAACACGTCTGAGCTTTCCAGCATGTCTTCAGTTCCCATGCCACTGAAAGCGACTGATTTTACAGGGTGTTTTTCTACTTCAACATCCCAATGACATCTAAGGCATTTTTATCTGTGACCGGCACTTCACTGCAGACTGCTGGATGAACAGGGTCCAGCATGACGGGATTTGCTACCAGGCTTCTGCTGAAAGGAGGGTCTGTTCCGACAATCAAGGACCACATTTCCCATCCTGAGACACAGGCTGGAAGTAAAACCGAATTACTTAAACGTTGGTTTTGTTTGATCAGGATAAAAACATCCCGGTGATAAGCTACTTGAGACAACAGATGTACACGGCATTGTGCTACTTTTGCCACTTGTACACTTGGTAACGGGAACATTTACAATTATAAAAAGCGAGTGAAAAACGGCAAACGACATTATTTCAGACTATAGCTGGAAAGCCAGGGTTAAACAGATACGTCCTGCTGCATTGTTAATACAGGTTGGATGAGTTCACTCATTTTTGGGGTCCGATTCGGGATCAAACGTACAGCTAGATGTTTGGTGTTTACATCATTTCCAGAGTAACTACTTTGGGTTTGTTTTCCATGTCTGCCAGTGTTTCTATGAACACTGGCAGACATGGACTCGGCCCTATAGTTGACCAGTTACTGTGGTACCGTGCAGGGGAAGACCTGGCTCTCTTTCTGGAATGTAAAACTCAGTTCCCCTCAACTCAGGATTAAAAAACTCAGTTGTCACACAAACTGGTTTCTGGAACAGGTCCCAGATGCTTGTTCTGGTTCAGACACTGATGTCTGGTCTGGTTTTGGGTTTCCTACCTGTATCTAAAGATTAGTGGTTATGTCAGTGTCGTAATGGGGAATGCCAAGTCATTATTGATACATCGTAATTGGAGAAAAAGAGTCTGGTTTTATTTCAAGACTTCAGCTGTGAATTAAACCGGGTTATCAGTTTCCACTGACCCATGACTTTCAGTCGCAGCATTATTGAGGCACTGTCAACAGGATGATTACTAAGTTTGTTCATTCAATTTAATCATTTAATCATTTAAATAATTAATAATAATTTGTTGGAGTAAGGTTCTATATACACTCTGATAACATCAGTGAATTACCAGAAGCCTGGTCCACCAGAACTCTGGAGTTGATGATTCGTCCAAAGGAAGCAAACATGTCTTCGAGGTCCTGCTGACTCAATGTTCTTGGCAAACCGCTGATGTAAAGATTCGCATCTTTGATCATGTCTGAACTCGGCCGGGCGTATGAAACCTACATAGAGGTGAAAAGACATTACTCAGATCATCAATCTCTGACAAAAAACAAAATAAATTGACAAAAAAAAAATAAATTCAATACAAAAATGCACAGTTGCAGTCTTAAAATAAAAAAACATTATTTAGAATAAATTCAATAGGTAAAAATAAAATTAACAGTTATTCAGAATTTTTTCAAGCAAAAAAACAAAAAAAAACAAAAACAAACAAACAAACAAAAAAAAAACAATATAAAAGCACCCAAACAAGCTCGGGTTCATTTTAAAATAAATAAAATAAAGCATTACTTGACAAAAAAAAAAAAAAAAAAAAAAGTTTGGCACATAATCTGACTGAACTCAAGAAAGTCCCAGGATCAGTGCCAACGTGTCAGAAACACAGAAACATGACAGTTTGAAAAATACCTTCATCCGTCAGACAGTTTGCTGGTGAGAGCGCCTTCGACTGTCCAAGGAACATAATATCAGGTCAGACAGGAAAATAAAAGAGCACCCGTGGCACATTACCTTGATAGTTTTAGACTGTAGCCTCAGGCCATTGAGGGTACTGATAGCCCTCTCTGCATCACTAGGGTTAACAAAGTTAACAAAGCCGTAACCTAAACTGTGGCCTAGAGAAACACAAAGGAAAACAATAAAATAACAAAACTGTCCACTGCAGCCGTTACAGATTCTGGACAGAAAGAAACAAAAACACAGAGTTCAGATGTCTTCCAGAAATAAACAGTTCAATAGGAGTACAGAATTCAGCTCAGACTTTACAGCGTTGCAAAAACAATCTGAACAAACCCAGAAAGCTCGTCTTCCGCCCGGCAACATCAACATATTAGCGCCACAATGAAAAACTACAACCGCCAGGTAAAAACCACAAACGCCCCAAATTGGCCCAAAACTAAACATTGTACGGAAATGTCCCGACGATTTCTTCATTTGTTCAGATTTAAAACTTCAGGATAATAAACTCTTACAAACATCGTGAAAACCTGAAAAATAAACAAGAAAGGTGAAAAACAAACATATGAACAATTGCAAATTAAAACATTTTTTACAAAAAAAAAAAAATTCCTTTTGATAGAAACAAAATATCGATCATATCTGTGATTGGAAGATTTTACATCATCTTGAAGAATTAAACTGATTTCACTCACATCTGACAAAAACCATGAATATCAGAAAAACAGGAAAACATCAAATCTTTTTAAATACAGGTGTTTAAATTAAATTACAACAAATTCACTAGTGGAAAAAAAACAATACTTTTATTCAATACATCCGTCCTGACAAAAAAATTAATCTTAAAAGACAAAATTACTGAGTTTAAAAAGAATAAAACCAAAACATGGAAGTGGAAATTTCTCCAAAATCACAGTGAAATCGAATAAAATGAAATCATGAAAACCAGAAATATTAAACACTGTTTATTTGTTTAGTGGAAGAAAAGTAAAGATTAGGAATGCCGCAAGCTTTTCCTGGTTAAATTAAACTTTGGAAAATCTGGGATCTTCTCCTGGTTGAACGGAGATGAAATTCTGAAACACTACAAAACAAACACATCCGTCCTGATGGAAAAAAAACAAAACAAATTTATTCTAAAACAAAATAATCAAGTTTTTTAAAAAAAAAACAAAACAAAAAAAACAAACAAAAACACATAAAGTGGAAATATTTAGAAGACCAGCTGAAGAACAGAACCCAGAGAAAGTAAACAGAATATTTGTCAGAATAAAACTAAATTAGCCTCGGGAATGCCGCAAGATCATCTTGCTCTAACTAAATCATGCTCAGGGATGCCACAAGCTTTTCCCATTTAAGATCAGGAACACCGTCGGCTTATTTTACTGAAACATTCAGGAACGCCGTCGGCTTCTTTTACTGAAACATTCAGGAACGCTGTCTGCTTCTTTTACTGAAACATTCAGGAACGCCGTCGGCTTCTTTTACTGAAACATTCAGGAACGCCGTCGGCTTCTTTTACTGAAACATTCAGGAACGCCGTCTGCTTCTTTTACTGAAACATTCAGGAACGCCGTCGGCTTCTTTTACTGAAACATTCAGGAACGCTGTCTGCTTCTTTTACTGAAACATTCAGGAACGCTGTCTGCTTCTTTTACTGAAACATTCAGGAACGCCGTCGGCTTCTTTTACTGAAACATTCAGGAACGCTGTCTGCTTCTTTTACTGAAACATTCAGGAACGCTGTCTGCTTCTTTTACTGAAACATTCAGGAACGCCGTCTGCTTCTTTTACTGAAACATTCAGGAACGCCGTCGGCTTCTTTTACTGAAACATTCAGGAACGCCGTCGGCTTCTTTTACTGAAACATTCAGGAACGCCGTCGGCTTCTTTTACTGAAACATTCAGGAACGCCGTCTGCTTCTTTTACTGAAACATTCAGGAACGCCGTCGGCTTCTTTTACTGAAACATTCAGGAACGCCGTCGGCTTCTTTTACTGAAACATTCAGGAACGCCGTCGGCTTCTTTTACTGAAACATTCAGGAACGCCGTCGGCTTCTTTTACTGAAACATTCAGGAACGCCGTCGGCTTCTTTTACTGAAACATTCAGGAACGCCGTCGGCTTCTTTTACTGAAACATTCAGGAACGCCGTCGGCTTCTTTTACTGAAACATTCAGGAACGCCGTCGGCTTCTTTTACTGAAACATTCAGGAACGCCGCCAGCGTATTTTACTGAAACACGCCGGCGTATTTTACTGAAACATTCAGGAACGCCGTCGGCTTCTTTTACTGAAACATTCAGGAACGCTGCCGGCGTATTTTACTGAAACATTCAGGAACGCCGCCGGCGTATTTTACTGAAACATTCAGGAACGCCGTCGGCTTCTTTTACTGAAACATTCAGGAACGCCGCCGGCGTATTTTACTGAAACATTCAGGAACGCCGCCGGCGTATTTTACTGAAACATTCAGGAACGCCGCCAGCGTATTTTACTGAAACATTCAGGAACGTCGCCAGCGTATTTTACTGAAACATTCAGGAACGCCGCCGGCGTATTTTACTGAAACATTCAGGAACGCCGCCGGCGTATTTTACTGAAACATTCAGGAACGCCGTCGGCTTCTTTTACTGAAACATTCAGGAACACCGCCGGCGTATTTTACTGAAACATTCAGGAACGCCGCCGGCGTATTTTACTGAAACATTCAGGAACGCCGCCGGCGTATTTTACTGAAACATTCAGGAACGCCGCCAGCGTATTTTACTGAAACATTCAGGAACGCCGCCAGCGTATTTTACTGAAACATTCAGGAACGCCGCCAGCGTATTTTACTGAAACATTCAGGAACACCGTCGGCTTCTTTTACTGAAACATTCAGGAACACGTCGGTTTATTTTACTGAAACATTCAGGAACGCCGTCGGCTTATTTTACTGAAACATTCAGGAACGCCATCGGCTTCTTTTACTGAAACATTCAGGAACGCCGTCGGCTTCTTTTACTGAAACATTCAGGAACACGTCGGTTTATTTTACTGAAACATTCAGGAACGCCGCCGTCGTATTCTACTGAAACATTCAGGAACGCCGTCGGCTTATTTTACTGAAACATTCAGGAACGCCATTGGCTTATTTTACTGAAACATTCAGGAACGCCGTCGGCTTCTTTTACTGAAACATTCAGGAACGCCGTCGGCTTATTTTACTGAAACATTCAGGAACGCCGTCGGCTTATTTTACTGAAACATTCAGGAACGCCATCGGCTTCTTTTACTGAAACATTCAGGAACGCCGTCGGCTTCTTTTACTGAAACATTCAGGAACACGTCGGTTTATTTTACTGAAACATTCAGGAACGCCGCCGTCGTATTCTACTGAAACATTCAGGAACGCCGTCGGCTTATTTTACTGAAACATTCAGGAACGCCATTGGCTTATTTTACTGAAACATTCAGGAACGCCGCCAGCGTATTTTACTGAAACATTCAGGAACGCCGTCGGCTTCTTTTACTGAAACATTCAGGAACGCCGTCGGCTTCTTTTACTGAAACATTCAGGAACGCCGTCGGCTTCTTTTACTGAAACATTCAGGAACACGTCGGTTTATTTTACTGAAACATTCAGGAACACGTCGGTTTATTTTACTGAAACATTCAGGAACGCCGCCGGCGTATTTTACTGAAACATTCAGGAACGCCGCCGGCGTATTTTACTGAAACATTCAGGAACGCCGCCGGCGTATTTTACTGAAACATTCAGGAACGCCGCCGGCGTATTTTACTGAAACATTCAGGAACGCCGCCGGCGTATTTTACTGAAACATTCAGGAACACCGTCTGCTTATTTTACTGAAACATTCAGGAATACCGCCGGCTTTTTCCACTTGAAGATATTCAGGAACGCTGCAGCGTTGTCCTGGTTAAACTGAAGTAGTGCACAGGAAAAGTAAATATAGCAGACCCGTTTTTGAAGTTTGGGAGTAAAAAGTACTACGACAGACGTACTGCGGTGGTACTGCGAGTAGTACTCGGTCAGTACTACAGCGGTGCTGTGTGAGTAGTAGTACTCCGTCAGTACTACAGCGGTGCTGTGTGAGTAGTAGTACTCGGTCAGTACTACAGCGGTGCTGTGTGAGTAGTAGTACTCCGTCAGTACTACAGCGGTGCTGTGTGAGTAGTAGTACTCGGTCAGTACTACAGCGTGCTGTGTGAGTAGTAGTACTCGGTCAGTACTACAGCGTGCTGTGTGAGTAGTAGTACTCGGTCAGTACTACAGCGGTGCTGTGTGAGTAGTAGTACTCCGTCAGTACTACAGCGTGCTGTGTGAGTAGTAGTACTCCGTCAGTACTACAGCGTGCTGTGTGAGTAGTAGTACTCGGTCAGTACTATAGCGTGCTGTGTGAGTAGTAGTACTCGGTCAGTACTACAGCGTGCTGTGTGAGTAGTAGTACTCGGTCAGTACTACAGCGTGCTGTGTGAGTAGTAGTACTCGGTCAGTACTACAGCGTGCTGTGTGAGTAGTAGTACTCTGTCAGTGCTGGAGTTACCTGCTACTTTGTCCCGGATCAGTTTTGCCGACTCCACCTCGCCGACGCTGCTGAACAGGCTCCTCAGCTCGTCCTGACTCATGCTCTGAGGCAGGTAGTTGACGATCAGGTTGGTGCGCGAGTCTTCGTCCTCCATCACCTGCTCCACGTAGCCGTTATCGTACAGCTCCTGAAGCCATGACATCATCGTGTTACATCATCAACACACCTGTGGCTCTCACACAGCAGCCCGACCAGCACAAGGTCTGATGGCAGGATAACGTAGACTATTCCGTAACCAGGATCCAGATCAGATCTGATGTAGGTCCAGTTGTCAGAGCAGGTAACGTGTCTGCAGCCAATCAGAAGGCAGCACTCACCTTTGCAGCAGCTCCTTTTGAGATGAGCTGGGTGTCTCTGGCTTCGCTCTGAGATGTCTGGACTTCACACACCTGGAAGGACAGGTAAGGTGTTACAGATCAGATACAGAACCGAGCAGGTTTGGAGGAGGAGCTGGACTGAATGTCCTCATCTGTTAGCAGTGAGGTCCACCTTTCCACCAATGGCAGATAAAAAGAGTTTATTTTTGCCGCTTTGGCTCGTGAACCGCGGTGTCTCTGCCTGAAGTCACCAATACAGCTGTGGAACGATGCCCTGCCTACAGCCTCCTCTGATTGGCTGCCACATGCTGTGTAGCCAATCAGCACTGAAGCTTCTCCATGCCGAACGATGCAGCTCCATGGCGCCATGACTGAAGGCAACAGAAAGTAATAATCCTCCTCTATGCTGAAGTTTTAATTACAGACATGATCCAGTTCAACGCCAAGACGCCACATATGGACCACACTAATGCCCCAGCACCATTTTGCTAGTTGCCCAAATTACAAAGAACGTTCCACTGGGTAAAAGCTGGAACGTTCCACTGGGTAAAAGCTGGGCCGTTCCACTGGGTAAAAGCTGGGCCGTTCCACTGGGTAAAAGCTGGAACGTTCCACTGGGTAAAAGCTGGGCCGTTCCACTGGGTAAAAGCTGGAACGTTCCACTGGGTAAAAGCTGGAACGTTCCACTGGGTAAAAGCTGGGCCGTTCCACTGGGTAAAAGCTGGAACGTTCCACTGGGTAAAAGCTGGAACGTTCCACTGGGTAAAAGCTGGGCCGTTCCACTGGGTAAAAGCTGGAACGTTCCACTGGGTAAAAGCTGGAACGTTCCACTGGGTAAAAGCTGGAACGTTCCACTGGGTAAAAGCTGGAACGTTCCACTGGGTAAAAGCTGGGCCGTTCCACTGGGTAAAAGCTGGAACGTTCCACTGGGTAAAAGCTGGAACGTTCCACTGGGTAAAAGCTGGGCCGTTCCACTGGGTAAAAGCTGGAACGTTCCACTGGGTAAAAGCTGGGCCGTTCCACTGGGTAAAAGCTGGGCCGTTCCACTGGGTAAAAGCTGGGCCGTTCCACTGGGTAAAAGCTGGAACGTTCCACTGGGTAAAAGCTGGGCCGTTCCACTGGGTAAAAGCTGGGCCATTCCACTGGGTAAAAGCTGGGCCGTTCCACTGGGTAAAAGCTGGAACGTTCCACTGGGTAAAAGCTGGAACGTTCCACTGGGTAAAAGCTGGGCCGTTCCACTGGGTAAAAGCTGGAACGTTCCACTGGGTAAAAGCTGGAACGTTCCACTGGGTAAAAGCTGGGCCGTTCCACTGGGTAAAAGCTGGGCCGTTCCACTGGGTAAAAGCTGGGCCGTTCCACTGGGTAAAAGCTGGAACGTTCCACTGGGTAAAAGCTGGAACGTTCCACTGGGTAAAAGCTGGGCCGTTCCACTGGGTAAAAGCTGGAACGTTCCACTGGGTAAAAGCTGGGCCGTTCCACTGGGTAAAAGCTGGGCCGTTCCACTGGGTAAAAGCTGGAACGTTCCACTGGGTAAAAGCTGGAACGTTCCACTGGGTAAAAGCTGGGCCGTTCCACTGGGTAAAAGCTGGAACGTTCCACTGGGTAAAAGCAGAAGGGAGAGGTCTGTCTACAGGTTATTAAAATGTGCCCTGAGCTTCGCAGATGAACCAATGGTTGGGGAAACCATTGTTGTATTGGGCTGTTCAACTGGCTCTTGGTTGAATGTTTAAAGCAAACAGCTAATTTGTTCATCTTACCAGTAACACTACTTTGCAGCAGAGGTTCAATAATTTAGACTGCAACTGTATATGATCAGTTGTTATATTGATCATTGATCACTGTACAGTCGGCACAGCTGACGCTGCACAATGACTGTTGTGTTACAGTTTCTGTTCTGCACAAATTCAGTGAGAAGCTGCAATAATTCAGAAACATCATAAAGCGTCTCATAACTTTCATCTGATTGTGGTGCATGCAAACGTGCACATTACGTCTTCTGTTTGTAACAGAGGGATTATTACAGGAACGAACAGGAACTAAAACCTACATTTTTACTGCTCCCAGCACAACACTGGGTCAAACTGGACGCCAGTAGTCCGACCAGAACTTATCGACAACACCCCTCCTGTTTGCTTGAGTTGTTCTCACTCCCAGATGCAAGTAGTGTCTGCTAGTGACGCTGGAATAGAATAGAATAGAATAGAAGCCACGGCGGTGACACCATTATGGACCTCACGCAGAGCCACTATAAACGGCTTCATCGCTCATAAAAGCTTTATTTACAGTTACCATGATGACAGAAGACACCGTCACCATGGTAACAGGACAGGAATGACATTTAGTGGTTTCTTTCATTCTGATGAGCAGACTAACCTTCAGATACCTGATGTGTCCTCGTCTTACTGCCATGGAGACAATCCGGTGACTCGCTGCGTCTGGAAAAAAAAATAGCGATTGAGATCAATAAAGTCATTTTTATCTTCAAACCTGCAAAATAAAGACAAAATGTTTCTGAAACATCAATGCAGGTGAGTCCTAACCAATGCCAGGTTACACAGCAAGGAAGTGTTCACCCAATAGAAAGCTTTTTTATTTACACTGACACAAGACGAACCAAGTCTACGTTACCAGCCAAAGTTCCACCAGTATAGTTTACCAACCACAGTTCCACCAGTCTGGTTTACCAACCACAGTTCCACCAGTCTGGTTTACCAACCACAGTTCCACCAGTATAGTTTACCAACCACAGTTCCACCAGTCTGGTTTACCAACCACAGTTCCACCGGTATAGTTTACCAACCACAGTTCCACCAGTCTGGTTTACCAACCACAGTTCCACCGGTATAGTTTACCAACCACAGTTCCACCAGTCTGGTTTACCAACCACAGTTCCACCGGTATAGTTTACCAACCACAGTTCCACCAGTCTGGTTTACCAACCAAAGTTCCACCAGTATAGTTTACCAACCACAGCTCCACCGGTATAGTTTACCAACCACAGTTCCACCAGTCTGGTTTACCAACCACAGTTCTACCGGTATAGTTTACCAACCACAGTTCCACCAGTATAGTTTACCAACCACAGTTCCACCAGTATGGTTTACCAACCACAGTTCCACCAGTATAGTTTACCAACCACAGTTCCACCAGTCTGGTTTACCAACCACAGTTCCACCAGTATAGTTTACCAACCACAGTTCCACCAGTCTACTTTATCAGCCACAGTTCCACCAGTATAGTTTACCAACCACAGTTCCACCAGTCTGGTTTACCAACCACAGCTCCACCGGTATAGTTTACCAACCACAGTTCCACCAGTCTGGTTTACCAACCACAGTTCCACCAGTCTGGTTTACCAACCACAGTTCCACCAGTATAGTTTACCAACCACAGTTCCACCAGTCTACTTTACCAGCCACAGTTCCACCAGTATAGTTTACCAACCACAGTTCCACCGGTATAGTTTACCAACCACAGTTCCACCAGTCTGGTTTACCAACCACAGCTCCACCGGTATAGTTTACCAACCACAGTTCCACCAGTCTGGTTTACCAACCACAGTTCCACCAGTCTGGTTTACCAACCAAAGTTCCACCAGTATAGTTTACCAACCACAGCTCCACCGGTATAGTTTACCAACCGCAGTTCCACCGGTATAGTTTACCAACCACAGTTCCACCAGTATAGTTTACCAACCACAGCTCCACCGGTATAGTTTACCAACCACAGTTCCACCAGTCTGGTTTACCAACCACAGTTCCACCAGTCTGGTTTACCAACCACAGTTCCACCAGTATAGTTTACCAACCACAGATCCACCAGTCTGGTTTACCAACCACAGTTCCACCGGTATAGTTTACCAACCACAGTTCCACCAGTCTGGTTTACCAACCACAGTTCCACCAGTCTGGTTTACCAACCACAGTTCCACCGGTATAGTTTACCAACCACAGTTCCACCAGTCTGGTTTACCAACCACAATTCCACCAGTATAGTTTACCAACCACAGTTCCACCAGTATAGTTTACCAACCACAGTTCCACCAGTCTGGTTTACCAACCACAGGTCCACCAGTCTACTTTACCAACCACAGTTCTACCAGTCTAGTTTACCAACCACAGTTCCACCAGTATAGTTTACCAACCACAGTTCCACCAGTATAGTTTACCAACCACAGTTCCACCGGTATAGTTTACCAACCAGAGTTCCACCAGTCTGGTTTACCAACCACAGTTCCACCAGTCTAGTTTACCAACCACAGTTCCACCAGTCTACTTTACCAGCCACAGTTCCACCAGTATAGTTTACCAACCACAGTTCCACCAGTATAGTTTACCAACCACAGTTCCACCAGTCTACTTTACCAGCCACAGTTCCACCAGTATAGTTTACCAACCACAGTTCCACCAGTATAGTTTACCAACCACAGTTCCACCAGTATGGTTTACCAACCACAGTTCCACCAGTATAGTTTACCAACCACAGTTCCACCAGTCTGGTTTACCAACCACAGTTCCACCAGTCTACTTTACCAACCACAGTTCCACCAGTATAGTTTACCAACCACAGTTCCACCAGTCTGGTTTACCAACCACAGTTCCACCAGTATAGTTTACCAACCACAGTTCCACCGGTATAGTTTACCAACCACAGTTCCACCAGTCTGGTTTACCAACCACAGTTCCACCAGTATAGTTTACCAACCACAGTTCCACCGGTATAGTTTACCAACCACAGTTCCACCAGTCTGGTTTACCAACCACAGCTCCACCGGTATAGTTTACCAACCACAGTTCCACCAGTCTGGTTTACCAACCAAAGTTCCACCAGTATAGTTTACCAACCACAGCTCCACCGGTATAGTTTACCAACCGCAGTTCCACCGGTATAGTTTACCAACCACAGTTCCACCAGTATAGTTTACCAACCACAGCTCCACCGGTATAGTTTACCAACCACAGTTCCACCGGTATAGTTTACCAACCACAGTTCCACCAGTCTGGTTTACCAACCACAGTTCCACCAGTATAGTTTACCAACCACAGTTCCACCAGTCTACTTTACCAGCCACAGTTCCACCAGTATAGTTTACCAACCACAGTTCCACCGGTATAGTTTACCAACCACAGTTCCACCAGTCTGGTTTACCAACCAAAGTTCCACCAGTATAGTTTACCAACCGCAGCTCCACCGGTATAGTTTACCAACCGCAGTTCCACCGGTATAGTTTACCAACCACAGTTCCACCAGTATAGTTTACCAACCACAGCTCCACCGGTATAGTTTACCAACCACAGTTCCACCAGTCTGGTTTACCAACCACAGTTCCACCAGTCTGGTTTACCAACCACAGTTCCACCAGTATAGTTTACCAACCACAGTTCCACCAGTCTGGTTCACCAACCACAGTTCCACCAGTATAGTTTACCAACCACAGTTCCACCAGTCTGGTTTACCAACCACAGTTCCACCAGTATAGTTTACCAACCACAGTTCCACCAGTCTGGTTTACCAACCACAGGTCCACCAGTCTACTTTACCAACCACAGTTCCACCAGTCTAGTTTACCAACCACGGTTCCACCAGTCTAGTTTGCCAACCACGGTTCCACCAGTCTGGTTCCACCAGCCACGGTTCCACCAGTCTAGTTTACCAGCCACGGTTCCACCAGTCTAGTTTACCAGCCACGGTTCCACCAGTCTAGTCTACCAACCACGGTTCCACCAGTCTAGTCTACCAACCACAGTTCCACCAGTTTGGTTCCTCATTTCATAGCAGAAATTACGTGACAATGAGTAGATATACTGATGGATTTTAAAACCGACAGTCTTACATGTGTTGATGTAGGTAGGTTCATTTTAATCATTATTAAAATGTACATCAGTCTTCTTACAATCAGCTGGAGAGCCTGGAAATCAACACAGCAAGTCAAGAATGTTTTGTAAAACTTCTCCACATATGAAGAGATTTCCCTGCAAAGACCACAGAGACGCCTCGCTGCCGCCATCTTCTCCTGGATCTGAGCCTGCAGCTTTCTGGCCTTTTCTTCTAAACCCTTTCCACCGTCTCCTCCTTCCAGAAAACTTTGTTATGTTAGGGATTTATTAGGGTTTATTTGGGATTTATTAGGGTTTATTTCTCCTGGATCTGGGCCTGCAGCTTTCTGGTCTATCGTTCTAAATGTTTTCCACTCTCTCCTCCTCCAGAAAACCTCATGGAGGTTATATTTAGGCTTTATTTCAACCCTCAGCCTGACAGGAGAAACTCTGACAATGACCCCATCGTTTCATCTTTCTTTCACCTGATGACGTCATCTAACCAGGTAAGAGACAATGGAGTTTCTGCGCTAAGTTTAGAACGGTTCAGTTCTGTTCCGACGACCTGAGTGAACAGAACCAACAGAACCCAGGAAACCCAGGTTTCATCCTGCCAGGAGCTACATGCTAACACTAGCCGCCAACATTAGCCGCATGCTAGCGGCTAATGTTGACGCTGCCAACCACCGTCGCATCTCTTACCTGTTGAGGTGGCGCACAGATGACACAGTCGGGACTCTGGTCTTGATCCGCAGGTCGATGTTGAGCTGAATTTTAAACCGCACACGGAAGATAAAACCTAACCGTTTGTGTCTCCGATGTGCCTAGACTCCGCGCCACACAAAGGAAGGAAGCATCGCGAGACTTCAGCTTCTTCTTCTCGTGCTACGGGATTCTGCGTGCTGCCTCCTGCTGGAAACCGCGAGAACTGCTAGACAGACAAACAGAGACGCCTCTGGACTGGCAGTAGTGGTCCCTCTCTTCAAGAAGTGGGACCAGAAAGTGCGCCATTCGTCACATTCTGCATTTCTGTCAGCAAGATGAAGTTCCACAACATGCCTCCTCCTAACCCTTCAGCTAAAGGGTAAATTGCCAGATGACCAGAAGTTATAGTGTAAAGCAATAAACTTGGCTTAGTTTGTCAGACTGATGTCTCCTTGATAAACTTAATAGCTGCTTCCAAAAGCAGCTGCAACAATAGTTTTAACAATATGAGTAGAATATATTAAACTAAGTTTTCTCATTTCTTACCTTTATGTAACCGGTCTAACTCTGCACCGTCTTGCTACGAAATCTGCGTTGTGTATTGTGATGAGAGATGATGCGGGGACCGCTGCACACTCAAAAATAGAGGTACCAGTTTGTACCTAAAAAGGTACAAATGCTTGTCGCTGGGGGTGTACTCTTTTGAGAGACATTTCTGTACCCTTCAGTTCTGGTCTATTTTTGTACCTTATCAAGTTCATCCTCAGCTTTTCAAGTTATGTTTTTTATGTTTTCCACAGCATTAGGTCTGGTCCATTCCACTTAGCAATATTATCTTATCTTTAATCTAGAAATAATCTTCAAAAACTCAAAATACTGAACAGACATACACTTAGTTTGCAGCATCTGACCTTCATTGTCTGGTGTAGTAAATGACTGTTAAGTAGTACTACTGTCATCACTCAACTCTGCTCTAGTTTGTAACATTACAGCCATTAACATTACATTTTTCAATGCTGCAGGTACACTTATGGTCAAAATGGTACAAATTTGTACTTTATGTCACTTTGAACCCTTTTTCGTACTCTGAAGGTGCTTCTGGTCTCTTAAAGACCAGTATTGTACTTTTGAGAGAACATTTCTTTAAAATGTACCTATAGGTACAGAAATGTCCTTATCTTGTACCTCTATTTTTGAGAGTGTGCTGTCTTGCAACTGGTGGAGAGGTTTATTCCAGAACCACACTGTTTAAAACTAAATTTGTTCAGTACAGGAACTGCTTTGACCTGGCTTCATCATGCACACTTCTCCTCGGCGGGGCTGCTAGAAAACTCACAACTTACAGTTCATACAAAAAAAATATATATATATATATACACAACATAATAAAACAACTTGGTATTGACTTAGTTATAGATCAGGATATGCCTTAGCAATTTGTTACCCACCTATTACAATTTTATATTCCTGAACATTTTTACAAACTGAGATAACATTCATTTCACAGATATTTTCAGAACTTACAATTATGCACAATATATAAATCCAAAAACCCAATAAAAAAATTGGTAAACTCCCATACCTGTTTAAAACAAAGTTTGATCAGTACAGGAACTGCTTTGACCTGGCTTCATCACGCACACCTTCAACAGGGAAGACAACAGAAAATCCAGCGGAGCGTGTGAAAGACCAGACAAATGCTTCAGCTAACTGTACATCGACAAATTAGCTTTTTCTTTTAAAATAAAAGTTCTGTACTGCATCCAGACTAACATACATAACAAAAAAAAATTGTAGCATAACAACACAACTAGGTATGAGACTGACTGAAATAAGTCTTAAACATATTTGCACATTTTTTCATTATAACAGGTGGAGCCCTTCCCAGACTCACCTCTCCTCAGCGGGTCTGCTAGAAAACTGAGGAGCAGAGCGCGAACAGGAAATTATATCATAACAGGAAACCAGGATCACATTAAGAAAATAAAAGCTTCGCACTAAAATAAATGCATGAAATAAAAATAGGAAAATAGGACAGAATAAAGTGTATATAAAGCAGATTTTTGGTGTGCCCTGTGGGGTACAAGGAATTGGATGGTGAGCTAGAACAAGAGCCTGAACTGCTACCCGGATTGTCTCCCCTACAGTCTGGTAGGAGATTGTTGCAGCCAGCTGCTCTCAACGTTGTCCACTCAAACACACTATGCGCATTTGGACTTTCAGCACTCATGGACTCAAAAAAAACTGATATTTATACATATGGACCACAAACCTTGACTTGGATAACTGGGAGCGAAGACAGCGAAACTGGCTGGATTGAATGAAATCTTATTTGTTGCAACCTTTTGAATAATCTGAACAGCTGTAAATATTGTACATTGTGCCATGTCACTGTTAATAATAATCCACCTGTTATCCAAACTTATAACATTTGTCGCTGTTCACTGTATCCCCACCTCCTCGAGCAGTTACCTAGACTTCTGATTTAATTGCCCAGATTAATAGTCTCTACACTCTTACATATAAGGTTGGCTACAAAAGTGGTGAGCTAGCCAGGAGGTGGCTGTACAGTGATTCAGTTGTCTTTTGCGTTCTTTTCTTCTCCTGTTGTGTTATTTATTTATTTATTTTTTTTGTTTGGTCAGTCTCACCAATCCAAAATCTCATTATGGACATGCTGGAGTCATTGGGTATTAAAATACCAAATGCCGTGTTGGTGAATGGTGTCCCAAAATGGGAGCTTGAGGAAGTGGAAGATTTTCTTCTTCAATATGGGGCTATAGAGCGTTCCATCCCATTAGATTCACCTGCGAGCAAATACCATAACATGCTTATTGTCGAGTTTAAAACCAGTGCACCTTTCGAATTGTTGGGACCTATTTTACCACACACATTCCAAACAGAGAACAATGAATATTGTATTAAAAGACTGTCCAGTATTTATGTTACGGATGTGGGTTGCTTTAAGACAAAGACTTATTTAGCTGACTTAATATGTTGCTAGACTGTCTGGTCAGGACTTTGCAGAAGTGTTACAAGAACTGATGACTCAAATCAGTGATTCAGTGGCTGAGCTGTGACCTGGTAAGACTGAAGGCTCCATTGACGAACAGGCTGGTTCCCCAGAAATCAAGATGGCTGCACCTCCACCTTCCCACAACATGACTGCCTCTCCCTTGTCTGCTCCACATCTCCCACCCAATATCAACATGTCTGCTACTGATCTAAACCCACCAGGGGTGCAGAAGTATGTTGTCGAGCATGTTGTTAGGTGAGATGATATTCGTTCATCTCATAGATTGCGTACGTTCTCTGGAAGAGCACTCCGGCCACAGCATGAAGTGGATTTTGACACCTGGCGTTCTGCTGCAGATCTCATCCTAAAGGATCCTGCCACAACTGGTCTTCAAAAGACAAGACAGATTCTGGATAGCTTGTTGCCACCTGCTGCAGATGTTGTGAAACACCTTGATCCAGATCTGCCTGCTGAACTGTTCCTTCAACATCTTGACTCAGCTTATGGGACGGTACAAGATGGGGAGGAGCTATATGTGAAATTTATGGACACATTACAAGATGCAGGTGAAAAGCCATCTGCTAATTTGCAGAAACTCCAAGTAGCCCTCAGCCTGGCTGTAAGGCGGGGAGGAGTTAAACCCAGTGACGTAAATAGGCACCTGCTGAGCCAGTTCTGCGGAGGATGCTGGGACAAGGGCTTAATTTCTGAGCTCCAGCTGAGGCAAAGGAAAACAAACCCTCCTTCATTTGCTGAACTGCTGCTGTTGTTAAGAACAGAGGGGGATCGGGAAGCCAACAAAACTCAATGGATGAAACGACATTTAGGACCATGCAAGCAACGAGTCTCAGCCCAGGCACAGTTTGCAGTTGAAGAGGAAAAAGGAGTGTGTGCTGCACTGTCCACTCGCACAAAGCAAATGGCGGAAATACAAAAACAACTGGCTGCAGTAACTGCTTCGCTCCATTCCCAGCCTCATCAGTCCTGTGTTCCAAGAGGCTCTTCTACTCCAAAGCTGCATCCGAAATCAAAAGCTGTTTCACATGCTCCATCTTCTAGTCCAAAGCCTGGGTTCTGTTTCCGTTGCGGTGAAGATGGGCACATCAGGCCACAATGTGAGAACCCCCGAACCAAGCACTTGTTGACAAAAAGTGTAAACAGTTCAATGAAAAGAAACAGAAATGGCAAAGACACAATGCTTCGTCTCATGAACATTTAAACTAGATCCAGTTCCTGTCGTGGGACACACAGGAACTGTGCAGGACCTATCCTGTCCCGCAAAGAAGGAGAAGAAGACCACAGTGCATTGTGCGGACCTACACCAGACCAGCCCGGGGCCAAAACCAAGGCTCCCCTCCGGGTTAGTGGAATCAAGATGCACAGCAGAGGTTGGCATTGAAGGTCACACCCATCAGTGCTTATTTGACACCAGATCCCAGGTGACCACAATACCAGTATCCTTTTACAATAAACACCTTCATGATCAGCCAATACATCCTCTTAATGATTTACTTCAGGTGGAAGGAGCTGCTGGTCAAAGTGTTCCTTACCTTGGTTATGTGGAACTGTCTGTTAAGTTCTCCAAGGATTTTGTGGGTAAAAGCTATAACATACCAACCCTCGCACTCGTAGTCCCCGATACACACTCTGACATCCCAGCAACTGTTCTCATTGGCATGAACACCTTAGAGCCATTCTATGAATGTTATCTTGGTGAGAATTTCACATTCACACCTGGTGCTTATGGGTACTGAGCTGTCCTAAAGACTTTGCAACTGCTACATCAGCAGGACCATGGCCACATCGGGGTTGTACGACTTCATAGCAGGACCCCCATGCGTGTTCCGGCCGGCCGCACTGTTGTGATCGAGGGCTCTGCCAAAGTCTCTACTCCACTGTCCAGCTAAAGTATCCTTATGCGACATCCTGCATCCACCCTTCCTGGTGGTTTTTGTGTTAATAGTTGTCTTGTCACGCTTCCGACTCTTTCTCCATGTAAGATGCCCGTGGTCATTTCCAATGAGTCAGAACAAGACACATTTATTCCACCGTTTAGTGTCATTGCCGATTTAGAAACATATCACTGCATTCTCTCAGAACATCGAGTGAGACCACTTCCTGATGATAATCAGCCGCCTATCCTGAATTTCAATTTTGGAGAATCACCATGTCCACCTGAGTGGAAAGAACGAGTCACCAAGAAGCTTAATGCGATACCAGGGGTCTTTTCACAACATGACCTGGATTTTGGATGCACATCTGCAGTACAACATAACATTCCACTCCATGATGGTACAACGTTCAAGCAATGTGCCCGGCCAATCCATCCACAAAATTATGAAGCTGTTCGTCGCCATCTACATGAGCTTCTGGAGGCTGGTGTGATTTGGGAATCTTCTTCCCCCTTTGCATCGCCTGTGGTGGTGGTTCGGAAGAAAAATGGAGAAGTCAGGTTATGCATAGACTATTGCAAATTAAACCTTCAAACGATAAAGGACGCTTATCCATTACCTAATCTGGAAGAATCCTTTTCAGCCCTATCTGGTTCCAAATGGTTTTCAGTACTTGATCTAAAGTCTGGTTATTACCAGAGTGAAATGCGTGAGGAAGATAAGTTGAAGACTGATTTTGTCACTCCCCTTCAATTCAATACAATTCAATTCAACTTTATTTATATAGCGTCAAATCATGGCAATGCCATCTCAAGACGCTTTACAGACAGAGAAGAAAACATAATGAAAGCCAATTCATAACAGCCTATATAAGGAAACCAACAGATTGAGTTGAGTCCAACTCAATCTCCCATCCTGAACAAGCACACTGGCGACAGTGGGAAGGAAAAAACTCCCTTTTAACAGGAAGGAAACCTCCGGCAGAACCCGGCTCAGGACAGGCAGCCATCTGCCTCTGCTGTGTGGGGGGAAGAGGACAGAAAGACAACAGACAACAGGAACTGCTACTCCCGGCCAGGGAGACCTGCTGAGACAGGAGACATACATGTTAATGATGCAACACTGTTATTGGGGGGGGTAAAAGAAAGAGATAAAGAGAAAAAGAAAGAAGCTCAGTGTATCAGGAAATGTCCCTCAGCAGTCTAAACCTATAGCAGCATAACTAAGGGATGCTAACCATCCCTAGCTATAGGACTTATCAAAAAGATAAGTCTTCAGCCTAGTCTTAAAGGTGGGGAGGGTGTCTGCTTCCCTAACACTAACTGGGAGCTTATTCCATAAGAGAGGGGCCTGATAACCAAAGGCTCTGCCTCCTGCTCGGCTCTTTGAGACTCTAGGAACCACAAGTAAGCCTGCAGTCTGCGAACGAAGTACTCTGCTTGGTATATAAGGAACTATGAGGTCTTTGATATATAGTGGTGCCTGGTTGTGGAGGGCTTTATATGTAAGGAGAAGGATTTTAAATTCTATTCTAGATTCAACAGGCAGCCAATGAAGAGAGGCTAAAACTGGAGAAATATGATCTCTCCTGCTGGTTCTGGTCAGGACTCTGGCTGCAGAATTCTGGATCAGCTGAAGGCTTTTCAGGGCATATTTAGGACAGCCCAGTAATAGAGAGTTACAGTAATCTAGTCTCGAAGTAACAAAAGCATGAACCAGTTTTTCTGCATCACTCTGAGACAGAATGTCCCTAATTTTGGCTATATTACGTAAATGAAAGAAGGCTGTTTTAGTAACCTGCTTAATATGTGGGCCAAAGGACAGGTCAGGGTCAAATATTACTCCAAGGTTTCTCACTGTAGCACTGGAAGCTAAAGTAATGCCATCCAGGTTCATTACAAAACCGGAAAATTTAGCTCTGAGTTTTTCCAGATCCAACGAGAATTACTTCAGTCTTATCTGAGTTTAAGAGGAGAAAATTTCTAGACATCCAAGTCTTTATGTCTATGAGACAATTTTGTAGCCTATTGGGCTGATTTGTTTCATCTGGTTTAAAGGATAAGTATAGTTGAGTATCATCTGCATAACAATGAAAGTTTATTCCATGCTGTCTAATAATTTTGCCTAAAGGGAGCATATATAGCGTGAAGAGTATTGGTCCAAGTACAGAACCTTGAGGAACTCCATGACTTACTGTAGTTTGGGAGGAGGACTTGTCATTTACATGAACAAACTGAAGTCTATCAGATAAATATGATTTAAACCAGCTTAACGCTGTACCTGTAATTCCAATCACCTGTTCTAGTCTTTGTAACAGAATGTTATGATCGACTGTATCAAATGCAGCACTAAGATCAAGCAAGATAAGTACGCCCCTTGGCTTTTGGGAGTTTAATCGGATGCCCCAAGGTGTCACCAATGCACCTAGTACATTCCAACGGTTGATGGAACGGTGTAGGGGTGATCTTCATCTACGGGAAGTGCTGGTATTCCTGGATGATTTAATTGTGTTTTCTGACACTTTGGAGGAGCATGAACGCAGACTTCTGAGGGTTTTGAACCGATTGCAAGAGTATGGGTTAAAACTATCCCCTGAGAAATGTAGATTCTTTCAGACCTCAGTTCGCTACTTGGGCCATATAGTGTCAGAGAATGGTGTCCACACTGATCCAGAGAAGATTGAAATAATTAAAACCTGGCCAATCCCAACAAACTTGAAACAGCTGAAATCCTTCCTGGGCTTTGCAGGATACTATCGCCGCTTCATAAAGGATTATTCTGTCATAGCCAAGCCACTTAATGATCTGACTCAGGGATATGCACCCGTACGGAAATCAAAGAGCCTGGGAACTAGCAACCTGCCTTTCCATAATCCAAACCAACCATTTGGAGAACGATGGGACACCAATTGTCAGTGTGCTTTTGAGACATTGATCAAGAAGTTAACTACTGCTCCAGTCCTTGGGTTTGCTAACCCTGGTCTTCCTTACATTCTGCATATCGATGCCAGCGTGACAGGGCTGGGAGCTGCATTGTATCAGGAGCAAGAGGGCAAGTTGCGAGTTATAGCTTTTGCTAGCCGTGGTCTATCGCAAAGTGAGAGCCATTACCCAGCCCACAAACTTGAATTTCTTGCTCTTAAATGGTGGTCACAGAAAAATTCCATGATTACCTGTATGGAGCGGATTTCACAGTTGTCACAGACAGCAACCCGCTGAACTACATCTTGACCTCAGCTAAGTTGGATGCTACAGGACATCGATGGTTGGCTGCTTTGTCAACCTATTCATTTAAGTTTCTGTACCGGGCTGGGAAGCAAAATATTGATGCAGATGCTCTTTCACGACGTCCACATCCGTGCACCAGTGATGAAACTATAAACGACCATGACCTCAAACATCAGTTTGTCTCCCAGCATACAGCTGACTCTGAAACCATCTCTGAGGACATTGTGAGTGCAATCTGCCAGAGTCATCTGGTACGTCTGACACAACCAGATGACCAAGGTCAGATTAATTTCACACTTGTCGAGTCCTTGTCAGTTGCCGCTGATACCCTCCCTGATGGTTGCAGTCCCAGGGATCTCCATCATTTGCTAGTTGTTCCTGTGTTCGACATTAAAGAGAAACAGCATATCGATCCATGTATTGGAGAGCTTATACACCAGATTGAGACTGGAGAGAAGATTCCACCTACTGTTCGAGCGGAGCTTCCTGAACTCCCTTATCTGCTTAGGGAGTTGTCAAGGTTAGAGCTCGTGAATGGAGTTTTGTATCGAAGGAGACTGGAAAATGGGACCCTTTCATATCAATTGGTTCTTCCTGAGGAGCTGCGTCCATTGGTCTTGAGAAGTCTTCATGATGACATGGGTCATATGGGAATCGAACGCACTCTTGATCTTGTTCGTTCAAGATTCTTCTGGCCCAAAGTGGCGATGGATGTGGAGCAGAAGATTAAGACCTATGGTCGATGTGTGCGCAGGAAGGCCTTGCCGGAGAAAGCTGCGCCAATTGTCAGCATAACTACGTCGTGACCACTTGAGCTCCTATGTATGGATTTTTTAAGCCTTGAACCAGATTCCAGCAGCACACGGGACATTTTGGTCCTGACTGATTACTTCACTAAATTTGCGGTTGCCATTCCCACGCCCAATCAAAAAGCTAAAACTGTGGCAAAATGTTTATGGGAGAATTACATAGTCTATTATGGCATTCCAGAGCGTATTCATACTGATCAGGGTAGGGATTTTGAATCCAAACTGATAAAAGAACTATGTGACATTGCTGGAATACAAAAGAGTCGCACAACTCCATATCATCCAAGGGGGAACCCTGTAAAACATTTCAACCGGACGCTATTGGCTATGCTGGGAACCTTGGACCAAAAGCAGAAAACGTGATGGAAAGAACATGTAAAGCCGTTGGTTCACGCCTATAACTGCCCGAGGAATGATGTCACAGGATTCAGACCCTATGAACTTATGTTTGGAAGAACGCCACGCTTGCCTGTGGACCTTGCTTTTGGTCTTCCTGTGCGTGAAGCTAAAACAACTGAATATTCCAAGTATATTCAGTCATTAAGGTCCAGGCTGGAGGAAAGTTTTAAGATGGCATCTAAAAATGCCATAAAAACAGCTGACTGGAACAAAGCCCGGTTCGATCGTCATGTCATTCCATCTGCGTTGGAACCAGGGGATAGAGTTCTTGTGCAAAATGTCCGCTTGCGAGGGAAACACAAACTCTCTGACAAATGGGAACAGGAGGTATATATTGTGGTCCATCGAGCTGGGGATCTCCCAGTCTATAAGGTTAAAGCTGAGACCAGTGATGGGCCTATGCGAACGCTGCATCGAGACCTCCTCCTCCCGTGTTGGTTCCTGAAAGACAGCGAAGACCTGCTAGGCATGGAGACCTCACCGGTTCGTAAACCTCAAACTTGACAGCAGGGCCGGAATACAGAGTCTCCGACAGATTGTCCTGATGAGGAAGAGACTGACCAGAGTGTAGTTTCTTGTGATCTTGGTCCTTCAATATTGCGCTTTACAGTGGAGAAACTTCGTTCTCATGGTTCAGATTCAGGGATTCAGACGAATTCCAGCGTACTGCCGTTGGATCCTCCGGTGGGATCTGAGCGTCATGGAGACATGGTGTCCTCTACAGACATTATCCCACCCAAATTGGTGGGAGTCAGTAGCGAATTGCCTGTGGAGGGCTTACTAGGGAGTGAGGTTGACCCTTTTGAAGATGGATCTCTTAGTGATGATCCCCCTACTGGGTCTACTGACGACTTACCTGCTCCTGATGACTTACTCTCTCCTGACGTCTGCCTGATCCTATCGACTTGCCTGTTCCAGATGATTTGGCTGTCCCCCACAACTACTTGCCTGCTTCTGGAGTCTTAGTTGCTGACTCTTTCCCTGAGGGGGAAAGAGTCAGCATCTACTTTGCCGGACTCTGATGTAGTTGGTATTGCCCTGAGACGTTTGCAACGACGAAGAGCACCGCCCAATAGGCTACAATATTCGGTCCGTGGTAATCCACTGATTTCAGTCGTGCAAACATTATTGCATAGTCTATCTGATGTCCTTTACGGTTGGCCGTCGCTAGCCGCTGCCATGTTGCCTGTAGTTGCCTGTAGTAGACATTCTTCTTGTGCTCGAGGACGTGCAAGTTTTAAGGCGGGGAGGATGTAACCCACATAGTGCTACGAGTATGTGTCGCTATAGTGCCGGATTGTCCTTGAACGCACCGTTTGTTCACGTGACACTTTACAGTGACGTCTGAGCCTGTCCGGCCAATCCGAGTTGCGGCAATTCTTCTTACACGCTGCTGGCGTCTTTCACAGTAGGTGTGTGAGAAACGTCAGAGGAGGCTGCAACAGGTTGGTCCCGAACAAACTCATTCAAACGCTATCAGGTGTTTCTTGTAACTTATGACAGTCATCATATATTTTAGACACGTCTATGCCCGCCGTGGGCGCTGTGAACGTCATTGCAGGCGGACCCCTACCTTGGATTGGTGAGTCTGCCCCAAGTAATGTGTTTAGTTAGCAGTAGCATGTTTGTGGCTGCGCCTACATTGGTGCATCCACTGCTGATGCTGACGCTGCCAGTTGAATGGTTTGATTTTTTGTTTTATGAATTTATGAGTGTTGCACTGTTATGTTTTCTATTATTGTATGTGTTGCTTAAGTAACCTCAACAGATTTTGAAGTGATTTGAACTGTGTGCACCAAGTTAATGGAATTAGTGAAAATAACCAAGGGTTCATGAATCCTGATGATTAGTTTTGACTGATGATTGGCTTTGCTGTTTTGATGCAGGCCAGGTGTGCCCTGTGGGGTACAAGGAATTGGATGGTGAGCTAGAACAAGAGCCTGAACTGCTACCCGGATTGTCTCCCCTACAGTCTGGTAGGAGATTGTTGCAGCCAGCTGCTTCCACCGTTGTCCACTCAAACACACTATGCGCATTTGGACTTTCAGCACTCATGGACTCAAAAAGAACTGATATATATATTTATACATATGGACAATTCTCATCTCTTTGAACCACAAACCTTGACTTGGATAACTGGGAGCGAAGACAGCGAAACTGGCTGGATTGAATGAAATCTTATTTGTTGCAACCTTTTGAATAATCTGAACAGCTGTAAATATTATACATTGTGTCATGTCACTGTTAATAATAATCCACCTGTTATCCAAACTTATAACATTTGTCACTGTTCACTGTATCCCCACCTCCTCGAGCAGTTACCTAGACTTCTGATTTAATTGCCCAGATTAATAGTCCCTACATTCTTACATATAAGGTTGGCTACACATAGCTGAGGGTAGGAACGTAGATCGACTGGTAAATCAAGAGCTTCACCTTCTAACTAAGCTCCTTCTTCACCACGACAGACCGGCGCAGAGTCCGCATTACTGCAGACGCCGCACCGATCCGTCTGTCGATCTCACGCTCCATCCTTCCCTCACTCGTGAACAAGACCCCCGTGATATTTAAACTCCTCCACTTGAGGCAGGACCTGACTCCCGACCCAGAGAAGGCAATCCACCCTATTCCGGCTGAGGACCATGGTCTCAGATTTGGAGGTGCTGATTCTCATCCCAGCCGCTTCACACTCGGCCGCGAATCGCTCAAGCGAGAGCTGGAGATCACGACCAGATGAAGCCAACAGGACCACGTCATCTGCAAAAAGCAGGGACCCAATCCTGAGGCCACCAAGTCGGATCCCCTCAACACCTCGGCTGCGCCTAGAAATTCTGTCCATATAAGTTATGAACAGAATCAGTGATAAAGGGCAGCCTTGGCGGAGTCCAACCCTCACCGGAAACGAATCCGACTTACTACCGGCAATGCGGACCAAGCTCTGACACCTGTCATACAGGGACCGGACAGATCATACAAGGGGGTCCGGTACCCCATACTCCCGGAGTACCCCCCACTGGAGCCCCCAGTGGACACGGTTGAACGCCTTCTCCAGGTCCACAAAGCACATGTAGACTGGTTGGGCAAACTCCTATGCCCCCTCCAGGACCCCAAAGAGGGTATAGAGCTGGTCCACTGTTCCGCGACCAGGACGAAAACCACACTGCTCCTCCTCAATCCGAGATTCGACAATCCGGCGGACCCTCCTCTCCAGGACCCCTGAATAGACCTTACCAGGGAGGCTGAGGAGTGTGATTCCCCTGTGATTGGAACACACGCTCCGGTCCCCCTTCTTAAAAAGGGGGACCACTACCCCAGTCTGCCAGTCCAGCGGTACTGTCTCCGATGTCCACGCGATGCTGCGGAGGTGTGTCAGCCAGGACAGCCCCATAGCATCCAGAGCCTTAAGGAACTTCGGGCGGATCTCATCCACCCCCGGGGCCTTGCCGCCAAGGAGCTTTTTGACCACCTCAGCGACTTCAGCCCCAGAGATAGGAGAGTCCACCCCTGGGTGGACCCACAACGTCCCTAGTTGAGGTCAGCAGCTCCCCATCTCCACTGTACACAGTGTTGATGGAGCACTGCTTCCCCCTCCTGAGCCGCCGGATGGTGGACCAGAATCGCCTCGAAGCCGTCTGGAAGTCTTTCTCCATGGCCTCGCCGAACTCCTCCCACGCCCGAGTTTTTGCCTTGGTGACAGCCGAAGCCGCATGCCGCTTAGCCTGTCGGTACCCATCAGCTGCCTCCAGAGTCCCACAGGCCAAGAGGACCCGATAGGACTCCTTCTTCAGCTTGACAGCATCCCTCACTGCTGGTGTCCACCAATGAGTTCTGGGATTATCGCCACGACAGGCACCAACGACCTTACAGCCACAGCTCCGGCTGGCCGCCTCAGCAATAGAGACACGGAACACAGCCCATTCGGACTCAATGTCTCCCGCCTCACTCGGGACATGGTTGAAGCTCTGCTGAAGGTGGGAGTTGAAGCTCGCTCTGACGGGGGACTCAGCCAGACGTTCCCAGCAGACCCTCACAACACGTTTGGGTCTGCCAGATCTGACCGGCTTCCTCCCCACCATCTGAGCCAACTCACCACCAGGTGGTGATCAGTTGAAGCTCCACCCCCCTCTTCACCCGAGTGTCCAAGGCATGTGGCCGCAGGTCCGACGATACGACTACAAAATCAATCATTGAACTGCGGCCCAGGGAATCCTGATGCCAGGTGTACATATGGACACTCTTATGTTGGAACATGGTGTTCGTTATGGACAATCCATGACGAGCACAGAAGTCCAATAACAAAACATTTGGATTCAGAGGGGGGGGACCATGCCTCACAATCACTCCCCTCCAGGTCTCACTGTCATTGCCCACGTGAGCATTGAAGTCCCCCAGCAGAACAATGGAGTCCCCAGAAGGAGCACCCTCCAAGACTCCCTCCAAGGACTCCAGAAAGGGTGGGTACTCTGAACTGTTGTTCGGTGCATAAGCCCAGACAACAGTCAGGACCCATCCCCCCACCCGGAGGCGGAGGGAAACTACCCTTTCATCCACCGGGGTAAACCCCAACGTGCAGGCACCAAGCTGGGGGCTGATGCCCACACCTGCTCGGCGCCTCTCACCATGAGCAACTCCAGAGTGGAAGAAGGTCCAGCCCCTCTCGAGGGTTCTGGTTCCAGAGCCCAAGCCATGCGTCGAGGTGAGTCCAACTATATCTAGCCGGAATCGCTCAACTTCGCGCTCAAGCTCAGGCTCCTTCCCCACCAGAGAGGTGACATTCCACGTCCCTAGAGCCAGCTTCTACAGCCGGGGATTGGACCGCCAGGTTCCCCGCCCCTTGCTGCCGCCCAGCTCACACTGCACCCGACCCCTACAGCTCCTCCCGCAGATGGTGAGCCCACGGGAGGTGGGGCCCATGTAACCCTTTCGGGCTGAGTCCAACCGGGCCCCATGGGTAAAGGCCCGGCCACCAGACGCTCGCTCTCGTACCCCACCTCCAGGCTTGGCTTCAGAGGGGGGTCCCGGTAACTCGCGTCTGGGCAAGGGAACATTTCTGCCCGTGTTTGTGTTCATCATAGGGGTCTGTGAGCCGTACTTGGTCTGGTCCCTCTCTCAGACACCTGTTTGCCATGGATGACCCTACCAGGGGCATAAAGCGCCAGACAACATTGCAGCTAGGATCTTTGGGACACACAAACCCCTCCACCACGATAAGGTGACGGCTAAGGGAGGGGAACACAAACATAACCTAAAACAAAATACTGACCAAGTTTGGCCCCTTAAAACAATGAAAGGAATGACTGAGATCTCCTACTCACAGAATCTGCCAAGTCTCTGAAGTGAAACGGCTTTTGAACCATGGATTCAATGAGTCGGTTCACTCTCTTACTGACTCTGCCCACTGGTGTCCTGACCTCAGATTCTCTGTTTTCTGAAGGTTGTACTTCTTGTCTAGATTCATGTCCCCAGTCACTTGAAACCGCCTGCGCAACTGATTCTATATCATCCCCCAGACCTGTGGAATGTATCCGACAGCAAGTATCCCCTGCAGATAAAGCAAGTGAGTCTGAGTCAGGTTCTGCAACTAAGCTGAACAGGTTGCTGCCTTTGTCATAACCACCAGTTTCCCTGGGAGGGTTGACAGCATGGTCATCAGCTTGCCAACTTTCGCAGTCTATGTCTAGATGATTTTGGCTTTGCCGAGGTTGTTCTGACAGTCCTCCACCATAACTGTAATGCCTCTCATCCTCTGCTGACCTGTTTAGCATTCACTGGTTTGTCCTTTCCCCTGGGTTATCCTCTTTCTCCAAGGTGTAATCAAAGTCTGCAATGCATGACTCTCCCTCTGTTTCATCCTTCTCTTCCTCGGATGTTCCAACAGACAGGAAGCTGATGTCAAGAAGCAAGTTGCGATGCACTGTCTTGGGGTTCCCTTTCTCATCCTCCAGTTTATATGTGTGTGTCCGGAGATTTCTGTCTTTGACTGTGTACACTGTTACATCCCACTTGTCAGCCAACTTTTTCTTTCCTTTTCCACCTTTGTTTGCAAGTAGCACTATGTCTCCTATGTTTAGATGAGTGCCTTTAACTTTCTTGTTGTATCCCTCTGCCTGCTTGTCGTGTGGTTTAGTGGCATGTGTTTGGGAAATTCTGGCTGCCTCATGAAGATGTGGCATTAGTGTTTTCACATAGCTTTTATGATCGACGATTACAGGATCATGCAAAACCTGCTTGAACATCACATCTACAGGAAGCCTTGGAACTCGGCCAAACATTAGTTGGAATGGGGCATATCCTGTAGTTTCATGTACTGTTGCATTATATGCAAATGTCAGGGTATGTATTTGCTGAGGCCATTTGTGTTTCTCTTTGAGAGGCAAAATTCGGACCATGCTACCAAGAGTTTGATTGAATCTTTCTGTGCCTCCATTCCCCATTGGGTGGTACGGTGTGGTTCATGATTTTGAGACCCCAGATAAAATTAGTTCTGCTATAAGCTTGCTCTCAAAGTTTGCCCCCTGATCCGAATGGATCCGTTCTAGGAAGCCATATATGCAGAACACGTTATCCCACAGTTTCTTAGCTACTTGTTTGGCCGTCTGATTGGTGCATGGGAAAGCATGGGCCAGTTTGGTAAAGTGATCTGTCAGTACAAGCACATCAACCGAGTTCTGCTTGCTACCCTCAGCAGTCCAGAAATCTAAACAAACTAATTCCATAGGAGCAGAGGTTCTGATGCTTGTTATTGGTGCACAAGCATGAGGGTCTGGTGTTTTTGCTAGGATGCATCTTTGGCAACACTTGACATATTGTTTTTTGTCAGATTCCAAGGCCATTCCACTGAAACTGCTCTCCTGTCTGTTACCGATTCCCTCCGGCTTGCCAGATCCACTGGTCAATCCTCAGTTCTGGTCTTGCTGGACCTGCCTGCTGCTTTTGACACAGTGAACCATCAGATTCTCATCTCTACACTCTCTGAGCTTGGAATCTCTGGATCTGTCCTCTCCTGGTTCTTGTCCTACCTCTCAGGAAGATCATTCAGGGTATCCTGGCGAGGAGAAGTGTCCAGCTCACATGAGTTGAAAACAGGGGTGCCTCAAGGGTCGGTGCTCGGCCCTCATCTCTTTTCACTATACACCTCCTCACTTGGTGCACTTATAAGTTCTCACGGCTTCTCCTATCACTGTTACGCTGATGACACTCAGCTTTTCCTTTCCTTTCCTCCGGATGACACAACCGTCTCAATGAGAATATCAGTTTGCCTTGCTGATATCTCTGCATGGATGAAGGATCGCCACCTTCAGCTCAATCTGTCCAAGACAGAGCTCATTGTCTGCCCAGCCAATCCTTCCTTACATCCGCAATTAAGTGTGAAGCTCCACTCTGTCACACTTGTTCCTACGTCTGCTACCTGGAATCTGGGTGTCATGGT
This sequence comes from Telmatherina bonti, assembly GCF_933228915.1. Lineage (NCBI taxonomy): Eukaryota > Metazoa > Chordata > Actinopteri > Atheriniformes > Telmatherinidae > Telmatherina > Telmatherina bonti. The sequence continues at coordinate 111,155 of NC_136626.1, read as the reverse complement.
GGATGACCAGCTGACCTTTAAGGTCCATGTTGCCTCGGTTGCCCGTACCTGTCGATATGCTCTCTACAACATCAAGAGAATCAGACGTACCTGACAGAACATACGACTCAGCCTCTGGTTCAGGCTCTGGTCATCTCACGCATCAATTACTGCAATTCCCTACTGGTAGGTCTGCCTGCATGCTGGTTAAACCTCTGCAGATGATCCAGAATGCCGCAGCGCGTTTGGTTTTCAACCAACCGAAGCAAGCTCACGTCACTCTGCTGCTAATCGCTCTTCACTGGCTTCTGGTTGCAGCACACATCAAATTCAAAGCTTTGCTTCTGGCTTACAAAACAATAACTCAAATGGCTCCCGTCTACCTTCACTCCCTAATCCAGACCTACACTCCCTCTTGACAGCTACGTTCCATCAGTGAAAGACGCCTCATGTTACCACCAATACGTGGGACTAAATCACCAGCCAGACTCTTTCCCTCTGTTGTTCCACGACGGTGGAATGATCTCCCAAACTCTGTCCGCTCTGCAGAGTCCCTGTCTACTTTTAAGACCCAGCTGAAGACTCAGCTCTTCAAGGAGAACTTCAACACTTAGTATAGCTGTATTTGTTGGAAAGTTGGAGAACTTAGCCCAGTTCTTTGCAACAAACTTTATGATATTAATTCTTTGTATTGTAACATAGGTGACATTATATGGTGGGAAGGGAGTAAACAAAAAACAAAAACAAAAACAACAAAAAAAAAAGCCTGTAGCACTTCATGCAAGGATCTGCATCCAAGTGGACAGTCCACTAGCATCTTCCTACGATGTCCTCTACTGTTTGATTTTGTGCTTGTGTTGTTCTCACTCATATGTAAGTCGCTTTGGATAAAAGCGTCTGAACGACTGTAGAGTAGAATAGAATAGAATAGAATAGAATAGAATAGAATAGAATAGAACAGATTCCATCTTAGGCAGGAAAAATTGCTGTCTTGCCAGATGCAGCATCCGAGCCTGTCCCTGGTGTCTAGCTGTATCATGAATACCATATAGTGCCTTTTCTTTGAGGTCATCAGGCAAAACAAACTGATGTCTTTTATGTTTACTAAGAGGGTCTTTGGTAACCCTATAGAGGACACCATTCTGCATTTTGAGTCTGTCCATTTGCTTAATGAGCGCCAAAGCTTTTGCATCAAATGCCACTCTTTCACGACGTGATGGTCGCCTCCCTTGGATAACAAATGGCATGATCTTTGAAATAGTAGGATCAGACTCCTGGCGATGCTGGAGCTCGTGTAATGTGAACGCAGCGAGTGTGTCTTGGCCTGGCAGCATAAGACTCTGAATTGACTGACATAATTCCACAGCTCTCGTCTCAGCGGCCAGATCCCACTAGTCATGGAAATCTAAAAGAGCCTGAACATCATCACTGTGGAAGTTTTGAGAACCGAGCAGGGACTCTGCCACACTCTGAGCTGGTTTCTCTGCCCTCTGGTACATGACTTTTAGATGGAAGGTGTTCTGGACACCATCTTGGCTGACAGTAACAGCTTCAGCGAGCAAATGGCTGTACTGCTCTGTGATGAGTCTATGACTAATGGTTGTAGCAAATGGGTCTCTACTAAGAGCATCAGCTACTATGTTTTTTGTGCCAGGTATGCGTTTAAGGTCAAATGTGTAAGGCACTAGTTTGGAGACCCAACGCTGTTCACGTGCATTGAGTTTAGGCTTTGTCATGATGTAAGTGAGCGGGTTGTTATCTGTCCACACTGTAAAAGATTGACCTCTCAGCCAGTGACTAAACTTCTTACATACACTCCATTTTAAAGCCAAAAACTCAAGCCTATGGGCTGGATACTTTTTTTTAAAAAACTACTGAGGGTCTTACTGGCAAAAGCTATAGGGCGTGCTTTCTTTTCTCCAGCCGGAATCTCCGATAATACAGCACCAAGACCGTCTAGTGAGGCATCAATGGACAGGATAAAGGGCAGTGTGAAATCTGGATGTGCGAGAACAGCACAATTCAGGAGTTTCTCTTCCAGGACAGAAAATGCTGCATCACATTCACCTGTCCAATCAGAAGGTCTGAGATTTCTGTATGACCCAGCATTTGCGCTTTTCTGGGCTCTTCCCCTCCTGTCTTGTCCTGTAGTCAGGGCAAACAATGGCTTGGCTATAGAAGAACAGCCCGAGATGAAATGATGGTAGTAAAATACCATACCAAGGAAGGATTTTATTCTCTTCACTGATGGTGTGCAGCCATCATTTTCCATCAAGTCAGTTTTAGTCATCTTTGTTATGACCTCAATCTTTTCTGAGTCCACAGATACTCCATTGCCATCTATAATGTGTTCCAAAGACTTGACTGAAGATCTCATGAAGTGACATTTTTTAGGACTGAGTTTGAGATTGTGTAGACGCGGTCTCTGGAACACCACTTCCAGTTGCTCCAAAGCTTCCTGCTCAGTTGAAGCAAATACAAGCATCAAGATAATACAACAGACTGCTGAAATTCAGATTACCAAATATGCTTAACATCATCCTCATGAATGAAGCAGGACTGTTGCATAAACCCTGTGTCATGATTTGGGTTTTTCCATTTGCTTTGTTTTCGGGCTTCCTGTTTTATTTTGTAGTTTTTCCTGTTTAGTTCCCTTGGTTCTTGTTTAGCTTCATAGATTTCCTATTGATTTAGTTCACCTGGGTTCATTTAGTTAATTTGTTTCACCTGTGTCTCGTTTTGTTCTGTGTATTTATATCCCTCAGTTTTTTGTCTTGTTGCTGGATCGTTTCGTTAGGTTTGTTAGTGTCCTTAGTTTGTATCTTGGTTGCTGTAGTCCCCAATAAATCTGGAAATCTGCATCCCTGTTCCGTCTTCTCTGCGTTTGGGTCCACTCCTTCACCATCTCCACTGCCCGCCGTGACACCCTGGGGCATTCTGTTGTACTCATACAAGCCCATTGGAGTTGTGAATGCAGTGTATTTTTTGTCTTCCTCTGTCATCTGGATATTGTAAAACCCTGAAGTCAAATCCATCGTGCTGAAAAAGGAGTTTCCACCTAATGCAGCTAGGCAGTCAGACTGGTGGATGGGCATCTTTTAGTCTTCTTGCATTGAGCCATCTAAAGTCAGTGCAGATTCTCAAACTGCCATCCTTTTTCCAAGCTAACACCAGGGGGGAGGCATATTCGCTCACTGATTTCCTTATTTCCTGCTCCTCCATTTCAGACAGAATCTGTCGCAGTTTTTGATAATGAATGGTGGTACTCTGCGGTAAGGAAGGTGGAATGGTTTTTCGTCCACAAGTCGGATGCGATGTACAAAGTCTTTTGCTTCACCACAGTCCAATGAATGTTTGGAGAAAACATCATAATTTTCTAGCAGTTCAACCAGCTTCATTTTCCCTGCTTGGCCAGTGTGGCACATGTCAATATCAATGTCACTGAGAGCAACTTGCTGCAGTCGCTCCTTGAGATCTGAAGGTTTGGTGTCATCACACATTCCCTCCTGATTGGCTTTTGCAGGTTGACTGGTGCCTTGAAAGACCTCAAAATCTTCTACAGCTAAACACGGAGACACGTCTGCCAATTTACTGTTTCTCCTTAGGGTGATAGGCTTATCTGACAGATTTGTGACCTTCATGGGGACCCACCTATCCCCCCATAATGGTGTGATAACACGTCCAACCATAACATTGTGTGGAATGGACTTGGATGCAGTGGGTTCAATGATCACTCTGCTCCCTTGGGACATGGGGACATTACTTGGCAGCTTACCCCACACCAGATGCTCTTTCCTGGCTGACAAAGTGACTGACTGCTGCAGCTTTACAAGGCCAATTTTGTCTGGAAGCTCCTCAGCTCTCCACCGGGAAGTGTTTGCCATTAAGTCAAGAAACTGCTCACACTCTGGGAGGAGACTGCCACTGGACAGAAGTTGCCAATAATCACTTGTTATTTTCAGTTGATGCATTAGAAATCTGATGACATTTGTGCCTATGATTAAATCATCACATTGGTCAGGCACTACAAGAACAGGGACAACACAGGTTTCTCCAAACAACGTAATTTCCATCTCGTACATGCATTTTGGTGTCCCACCGCAGCCTACCAGCACAATTTCTTTGGTCAAAGGAATGGGATCAGATAGTGCATTCTCACACAGCATGTTCTGCTCTCCTTGTTCACTAAGTGTGCAGGCCATGGAACCTGAGTTCCATCTCCTGTAGTTGGTGCATTTTGTTGATAACAGAAGTGTAAAACAGTTCATCATAAGGGCCCACTCTTTGTGTGTTCTGTGCTATTACCTTGGCACGAACAGGAGCAGCTGCACATGCTTTTATGTCGTGATGTTCAAGATTGTCGTTGTTGAGGGTCTCACCAACTTTACCCACACTTCCCCTCACCGAATGCAGGCCAGTTAGTTTAAATGCTGGAAACCTTGTGTTTGGGAGGTATGCTGGTTCTGAGCTGATTGGCGATTAGGGCAATCTTTCTTTATATGGTTTGGCTGGAGGCATGCCAAGCAGAGACGTTTTTGTCTGCAGTGTACAACGGTGGAGTGTTCTGAGGACTGACAGACTTTGCATGGTGTGATGTGTGCTCGACTGGAGGAGATTGGCCGGCTGGTTGCCTGATTATTCTGTGACAGTGCATGCTCAAAAAGACTCATCAAGGTTTTTAGGCAACTGTCATTACAGGAGGGTCCAGCTGTTGCACTAGTTTCAACCTGAGCCAATGGCACTGCTGATTAATCGGTTGCGGGGGGATTTTCAAGAACAGGGGCCTATGCATGAACTGTAACTGGTTTGGATTGCCTTAATCTTGAGCGCACCTGTTCTCTTGATTCAATCTGGTAGCGATCAATCTGTTCTTGAATCTCACTGGCTGGCCATTTATCAGGTACTTTGAACTTTAGGAGAGCAGCTAAAGAAGGATCTGGACAGTGTTTCACGAACTTCATGACTGCTTCTTGGCATGGGTCCTGTAGGTGCCATCCTAACCTTTTTAAGCCTTCCTCTGCTGCATCAATGGCCTTATTCAGTCGTACCCAATAATCTAGAGGGGATTCTCCTGTTATGGGAATTGTGCTATAGAAATCCGCCATAGGCATGCATGAGTAAGACACTTCACTAAAATGTTGCCTGAGAATACGGTAAATGACCTCTGGATTCTCTTGGGCATTCAGTGAAGGACTGCTCCTGTGTTATCCTAACAATGTCTTTAGCTTTTCCCATCAACCTAGACATTATCTCTGATTGCTGTTCTCCCACTGGTACAGCTAGTTTTTTGAGGTACATTCTCATTATTTCTTCCCACTCAGAGAGAGTGGTTTTGTCTGACCCTTCTCCCCTGAAGGTAGGGGGTTCTCTTACATCAGACTGCAGAACTAACTTTGCACCAGCCAAGTTAAGGTAAGTCGAGTCATGGGGTAACTGACCCACACCACAGTGAGACTGTGTAGCTCTGACATCACTCTCTCCACGTTCCCCCTTAAGATGATCCCGAATAGTTAGCCCAACCTGTTGAGCAATTTGTGCTATCAGGTCATCTAACCCTAGATCAGCAGTAACTGGGTTATCTGGAAGTGTAACATGTTACCTATGACTAGAAGCTGCTTGACCCACAATGTGGGTTGAGCAAAAAGCTGGGGAACCTGTACCATTGCTTTCTCGAACTGGGGTACTAGATAAACCCTCCATTAATCTCCCTCTTCCAAAAGGAAAGTTAAAAGACTCAGCTGAAGGCTTATTTCCGTCCATTTTGCCAAGAACATATATTGTCCCTAATCCCTTACAGTGATCAAAGTGGTGAACAGCAATACAAGTGTACTAAAGTAACAATAAGTAACAATTGCACTGATTGATGAGTTAACATAAACACATTTATAGTAGCAACCTCCAAGCTGGTGTTGATCCAGAACTTCAGGAGCCACGATGATCCAGTCTGAAGCAGTGTGGATCCAGGCACCACTGTAACCGGTCTAACTCTGCACTGTCTGATGACGCAGGGACCACTGCTGTCTTGCAACTGGTGGGGAGGTTTATTCCAGAACCACACTGTTTAAAACAAAGTTTGATCAGTACAGGAACTGCTTTGACCTGGCTTCATCACGCACACCTCTCCTCAGCAGGGCTGCTAGAAAATTCCCAGAGAGTGTGCCAACTTACAGTTCATACAAAAAAATTATACACAACATAATAAAACAACTTGGTATTGACTTAGTTATAGATCAGGATATGCCTTAGCAATTTGTTACCCACCTATTACAATTTTATATTCCTGAACTTTTTTTTTTTTTTTTTTTTTTTGTCTTGTCCGGCATTTAAGCTAGAAGAATGATGGTCTGGTATGATGAGCCCCTTGATTTTCTAGATTTTTATTTTTATTTCTTTATTTATTTTCTGTAAATTTTTGATTTTCTACTGCTGGACCAGATCAGAGAGAATAGGAGCAACAGAAAGATAAATGGAAAGAGAAAGAAAACACCTTGTAGAGAGAGAGGAAAAAAGAGATAGAAAGAGAGTGAGGATGCCTCCTGGACCTCCCTGGTGAGGTGTTCCAGGCACGTCCCTCTGGGAGGAGACCCCGGGGAATCGGGATCCCCCCCGCAGAGTTGGCAAATGTGGCTGGGGAGAGGGAAGTCTGGTCTTCCCTGCTTATGCTGCTGCCCCCGCGACCCGACCCCGGATAAGCAGCAGAAGATGGATGGATGAATGGATGGATGGATGGATGGATGGATGGATCCCAGGAGGCACAAAATCAAAGCCATCCAACAAATACATTTCCCAGCATACAGTTTGTTCACCGGCAACATGGCTACCCATGCTGCATGACTGTTTACCATCTGACATGATGAATGTCAGATGACTCAGAGCAGGTCAGATTCATAAAACTCATCTGCATGAATGTAAAGTCTTAATCAGACAAAACTCCTCATTGGAGTTCTTTTCTATATTTACTGTTTCTGATTTACCTTTTTTTTTTTTTTACATTTCATTAATATGATTTTTTTTTTTTTAAATGGATACACATGCACACAATATGCTGATATAAACAGTCTGTGGTCTCGTCAGGTTAATTAGTCCTGACTAGTTGCTCTGGTTAATCCTCCTTCCTCTTTCACAACAACCAATCAGAGCTCTTCATATCATCCTCTCCCCTCCCCCACTTTATATGTGTGTTCAGTCTCATTTTAGCAGCTTGGTTGTTGTGGAAGCAACAGTTGAGGACGGACTCATATGAAGCGCCGCTGTTTTCCCCTGAGAGGAGACCACAACCTGTTGACCCCTGACACCTTCACGCCGTGAGTAAATCTTCCTTTCATCCAACCTTCAGATTTTTACCTGCCACTTGTGAAAGTCATATTTTTTTTACAGATGATGTCTTCACTGTGTTTACATATGTCATCCCAGAGTGTCATTCATGTATGAACACACCTGCAGCATTTGGCAGTGATTTTTAAATCTAACCTCATTAAAATGTTTTACAAGCTCAGGTAAAAATCTTCATGAGAGTAAGCTGGTACCAGTCCATCTGTCCTTGTGGTCCTTTCATTGTGGTGTATTTGCAGGTCAGGGGTCAGGATTCAAGAACAGGTGTGCCCAGAAGCTGTGGCATCACCATTGAGCAATGCAACCGGAGGCAGATCAGCCATAGGTTCAACAAAGAGATGCCAAGAGTTAGGTCTAACTCGACGTCTACGGTTTGAGGATGAGACAGAGATGGAAGCAGAGTCTCGTTACCTGGAACGGCAGCGGAGGCGGGTGGGGCAGCAAGGAACAGCTGCTCTGGTGTCCAAACCAAATCTGAATCTGTACATGATAGGGATGGCGGAGCTGCAGCCGCGGGGCGCAAAGCCTGTTGTTGACAGGCAGCAGCAAGGACCAACTATTGTGAGGGTGGCAAGTCACGGTGACCTATGTGGTATGACTGTCTTAACAGGCAGAGCCAACAGTGACCAGGACTGTCAGGAGCATTCACCTTTATACAAGGAAAGGAGGTGGAGCCTCACTGTGCGAACCGAGCCCCTCAGAGAGACGTATATCGGCTGTATCACATCTGCTGACACAAACGGGGAAGAAGGCGGGGCCAACAGTAACTCTTATATGCAGATTAAACGAAAGACCACTCAGGTGAAACTAAATGGAACCAAGGTAAATGAAGCACCACCAACTATTGACCTGCCACTAAATCCTTATTTACCTAACAAAGACGCCTTGGTCCTTCGGCCCTCAGACTCTCCCATCACCAAAGACCAAGTCACTTTGCCTCCTCCTGCTGTGACTACTGTAATGACATCATCAGCACAAGTGATGTCACAGGACAGGAGGCCAGGTCAGAAAGGAAAGGTTCTGAATCAGAACCAAAAAGAGCAAAAGAAACCTGTTACTAACAAGTCCCACGGAGAACTTCAGTCTGTTTCAGAACGTAAGGATGGGTGCTCCTGCATGGAGGAGGGAGGTCAACATACAACACACAGGAGGTTCTCCTGCTCAGCCTCATCATCACGGAAGAAGTTAGAGATGACAGGTGAGAAAATTCACCTGACAGCATTAAGCAGAAAAAACTAGCTGCAATGTGGTGAACTCTGACCTGGTGTCGAAAAACCACGAGAAAAGAATCTGATCAGGCTCTTTGTAGAAGGAACGACATCAGTTTACCGTCTGATATGATGACTGTTTACTGTCTGACATGATGACTGTTTACTGTCTGATATGATGACTGTTTACTGTCTGATATGATGACTGTTTACTGTCTGACATGATGACTGTTTACCGTCTGATATGATGACTGTTTACTGTCTGACATGATGACTGTTTACTGTCTGATATGATGACTGTTTACTGTCTGACATGATGACTGTTTACTGTCTGATATGATGACTGTTTACTGTCTGATATGATGACTGTTTACTGTCTGACATGATGACTGTTTACTGTCTGATATGATGACTGTTTACTGTCTGATATGATGACTGTTTACTGTCTGACATGATGACTGTTTACTGTCTGATATGATGACTGTTTACTGTCTGATATGATGACTGTTTACTGTCTGATATGATGACTGTTTACTGTCTGATATGATGACTGTTTACTGTCTGATATGATGACTGTTTACTGTCTGATATGATGACTGTTTACTGTCTGACATGATGACTGTTTACTGTCTGACATGATGACTGTTTACTGTCTGATATGATGACTGTTTACCGTCTGATATGATGACTGTTTACTGTCTGATATGATGACTGTTTACCGTCTGATATGATGACTGTTTACTGTCTGATATGATGACTGTTTACTGTCTGATATGATGACTGTTTACTGTCTGACATGATGACTGTTTACTGTCTGATATGATGACTGTTTACTGTCTGATATGATGACTGTTTACTGTCTGATATGATGACTGTTTACCGTCTGATATGATGACTGTTTACTGTCTGATATGATGACTGTTTACTGTCTGACATGATGACTGTTTACTGTCTGACATGATGACTGTTTACCGTCTGACATGATGACTGTTTACCGTCTGATATGATGACTGTTTACCGTCTGATATGATGACTGTTTACTGTCTGATATGATGACTGTTTACTGTCTGATATGATGACTGTTTACTGTCTGATATGATGACTGTTTACTGTCTGACATGATGACTGTTTACTGTCTGATATGATGACTGTTTACTGTCTGATATGATGACTGTTTACTGTCTGACATGATGACTGTTTACCGTCTGACATGATGACTGTTTACTGTCTGATATGATGACTGTTTACTGTCTGATATGATGACTGTTTACCGTCTGATATGATGACTGTTTACTGTCTGATATGATGACTGTTTACTGTCTGATATGATGACTGTTTACTGTCTGATATGATGACTGTTTACCGTCTGATATGATGACTTGTTTACCGTCTGATATGATGACTGTTTACTGTCTGACATGATGACTGTTTACTGTCTGATATGATGACTGTTTACTGTCTGATATGATGACTGTTTACCGTCTGATATGATGACTGTTTACTGTCTGATATGATGACTGTTTACTGTCTGACATGATGACTGTTTACTGTCTGATATGATGACTGTTTACTGTCTGATATGATGACTGTTTACTGTCTGATATGATGATTGTTTACCGTCTGATATGATGACTGTTTACTGTCTGATATGATGACTGTTTACTGTCTGACATGATGACTGTTTACCGTCTGATATGATGACTGTTTACCGTCTGATATGATGACTGTTTACTGTTTACTGTCTGATATGATGACTGTTTACCGTCTGATATGATGACTGTTTACTGTCTGATATGATGACTGTTTACTGTCTGATATGATGACTGTTTACTGTCTGATATGATGACTGTTTACTGTCTGATATGATGACTGTTTACCGTCTGATATGATGACTGTTTACCGTCTGATATGATGACTGTTTACTGTTTACTGTCTGATATGATGACTGTTTACCGTCTGATATGATGACTGTTTACTGTCTGATATGATGACTGTTTACTGTCTGATATGATGACTGTTTACTGTCTGACATGATGACTGTTTACTGTCTGATATGATGACTGTTTACCGTCTGATATGATGACTGTTTACCGTCTGATATGATGACTGTTTACTGTCTGATATGATGACTGTTTACTGTCTGATATGATGACTGTTTACTGTCTGATATGATGACTGTTTACTGTCTGACATGATGACTGTTTACCGTCTGACATGATGACTGTTTACTGTCTGACATGATGACTGTTTACCGTCTGATATGATGACTGTTTACTGTCTGATATGATGACTGTTTACTGTCTGATATGATGACTGTTTACCGTCTGATATGATGACTGTTTACTGTCTGATATGATGACTGTTTACTGTCTGATATGATGACTGTTTACTGTCTGATATGATGACTGTTTACTGTCTGACATGATGACTGTTTACTGTCTGATATGATGACTGTTTACTGTCTGATATGATGACTGTTTACTGTCTGACATGATGACTGTTTACCGTCTGATATGATGACTGTTTACCGTCTGATATGATGACTGTTTACCGTCTGATATGATGACTGTTTACTGTCTGATATGATGACTGTTTACTGTCTGATATGATGACTGTTTACTGTCTGATATGATGACTGTTTACTGTCTGATATGATGACTGTTTACTGTCTGATATGATGACTGTTTACTGTCTGATATGATGACTGTTTACTGTCTGACATGATGACTGTTTACCGTCTGATATGATGACTGTTTACCGTCTGATATGATGACTGTTTACTGTCTGATATGATGACTGTTTACTGTCTGATATGATGACTGTTTACTGTCTGATATGATGACTGTTTACTGTCTGATATGATGACTGTTTACCGTCTGATATGATGACTGTTTACTGTCTGACATGATGACTGTTTACTGTCTGATATGATGACTGTTTACCGTCTGATATGATGACTGTTTACTGTCTGATATGATGACTGTTTACTGTCTGATATGATGACTGTTTACTGTCTGATATGATGACTGTTTACTGTCTGATATGATGACTGTTTACCGTCTGATATGATGACTGTTTACTGTCTGATATGATGACTGTTTACTGTCTGATATGATGACTGTTTACCGTCTGATATGATGACTGTTTACTGTCTGATATGATGACTGTTTACTGTCTGACATGATGACTGTTTACTGTCTGATATGATGACTGTTTACTGTCTGATATGATGACTGTTTACTGTCTGATATGATGACTGTTTACCGTCTGACATGATGACTGTTTACTGTCTGATATGATGACTGTTTACCGTCTGATATGATGACTGTTTACCGTCTGATATGATGACTGTTTACTGTCTGATATGATGACTGTTTACTGTCTGATATGATGACTGTTTACTGTCTGATATGATGACTGTTTACTGTCTGATATGATGACTGTTTACCGTCTGATATGATGACTGTTTACTGTCTGATATGATGACTGTTTACTGTCTGACATGATGACTGTTTACTGTCTGATATGATGACTGTTTACTGTCTGATATGATGACTGTTTACTGTCTGATATGATGACTGTTTACCGTCTGACATGATGACTGTTTACTGTCTGATATGATGACTGTTTACCTGTCTGATATGATGACTGTTTACCGTCTGATATGATGACTGTTTACTGTCTGATATGATGACTGTTTACTGTCTGATATGATGACTGTTTACTGTCTGATATGATGACTGTTTACCGTCTGACATGATGACTGTTTACTGTCTGACATGATGACTGTTTACTGTCTGATATGATGACTGTTTACTGTCTGATATGATGACTGTTTACCGTCTGACATGATGACTGTTTACTGTCTGATATGATGACTGTTTACTGTCTGACATGATGACTGTTTACCTGTCTGACATGATGACTGTTTACCGTCTGATATGATGACTGTTTACTGTCTGATATGATGACTGTTTACTGTCTGATATGATGACTGTTTACTGTCTGATATGATGACTGTTTACTGTCTGATATGATGACTGTTTACTGTCTGATATGATGACTGTTTACTGTCTGACATGATGACTGTTTACTGTCTGATATGATGACTGTTTACCGTCTGATATGATGACTGTTTACTGTCTGATATGATGACTGTTTACTGTCTGATATGATGACTGTTTACTGTCTGATATGATGACTGTTTACTGTCTGATATGATGACTGTTTACTGTCTGATATGATGACTGTTTACTGTCTGATATGATGACTGTTTACTGTCTGATATGATGACTGTTTACTGTCTGATATGATGACTGTTTACTGTCTGATATGATGACTGTTTACTGTCTGATATGATGACTGTTTACTGTCTGATATGATGACTGTTTACTGTCTGATATGATGACTGTTTACCGTCTGATATGATGACTGTTTACCGTCTGATATGATGACTGTTTACTGTCTGATATGATGACTGTTTACCTGTCTGATATGATGACTGTTTACTGTCTGATATGATGACTGTTTACTGTCTGATATGATGACTGTTTACTGTCTGACATGATGACTGTTTACTGTCTGATATGATGACTGTTTACTGTCTGATATGATGACTGTTTACTGTCTGATATGATGACTGTTTACCGTCTGATATGATGACTGTTTACTGTCTGACATGATGACTGTTTACTGTCTGACATGATGACTGTTTACTGTCTGATATGATGACTGTTTACTGTCTGATATGATGACTGTTTACTGTCTGATATGATGACTGTTTACCGTCTGATATGATGACTGTTTACTGTCTGATATGATGACTGTTTACCGTCTGATATGATGACTGTTTACTGTCTGATATGATGACTGTTTACTGTCTGATATGATGACTGTTTACTGTCTGATATGATGACTGTTTACCTGTCTGATATGATGACTGTTTACTGTCTGATATGATGACTGTTTACTGTCTGATATGATGACTGTTTACTGTCTGACATGATGACTGTTTACTGTCTGATATGATGACTGTTTACTGTCTGATATGATGACTGTTTACTGTCTGATATGATGACTGTTTACCGTCTGATATGATGACTGTTTACTGTCTGATATGATGACTGTTTACTGTCTGATCATGATGACTGTTTACTGTCTGATATGATGACTGTTTACTGTCTGATATGATGACTGTTTACTGTCTGATATGATGACTGTTTACCGTCTGATATGATGACTGTTTACTGTCTGATATGATGACTGTTTACTGTCTGATATGATGACTGTTTACTGTCTGATATGATGACTGTTTACCGTCTGATATGATGACTGTTTACCGTCTGATATGATGACTGTTTACTGTCTGATATGATGACTGTTTACTGTCTGATATGATGACTGTTTACTGTCTGATATGATGACTGTTTACCGTCTGATATGATGACTGTTTACCGTCTGATATGATGACTGTTTACCGTCTGATATGATGACTGTTTACCGTCTGATATGATGACTGTTTACCGTCTGATATGATGACTGTTTACTGTCTGATATGATGACTGTTTACCGTCTGATATGATGACTGTTTACTGTCTGATATGATGACTGTTTACCGTCTGATATGATGACTGTTTACCGTCTGATATGATGACTGTTTACCGTCTGATATGATGACTGTTTACCGTCTGATATGATGACTGTTTACCGTCTGATATGATGACTGTTTACTGTCTGATATGATGACTGTTTACTGTCTGATATGATGACTGTTTACTGTCTGATATGATGACTGTTTACTGTCTGATATGATGACTGTTTACCGTCTGATATGATGACTGTTTACCGTCTGATATGATGACTGTTTACTGTCTGATATGATGACTGTTTACCGTCTGACATGATGACTGTTTACTGTCTGATATGATGACTGTTTACCGTCTGATATGATGACTGTTTACTGTCTGATA